>NC_135777.1:19204501-19256048 GCF_028453695.1 Augochlora pura | reverse complement strand
TAATCGAGCGATCGGTACGCAGGATCGAGCACTTAGCCGGCGACGGGTTAGCCGGATTCCTCGGCTCATATAACGCGAGGCGGTAATTCCATCAACCGGAAGTCGTCCGTGGCCCCGGGCCCCGGCTCGGATCCGCGCGCGACAGGGGTTTTCTCGGAAAATCTAATTAAGCGGCCGAAAGCGGATGGCATCGGTGCGCGGCCCGGCTGGGTCCACGCAGGAAGTCGTCCGCGGTCCACGTCCAACCGGCCAGCATATTAAAGGTTCATAGAGAGAGCCGCGTGGATATGACTGAATGTTATATAAGGCGGTCTTAATATAGCGGCACCACTCTCTGGATCTTAGCCATGTAGCCGGTTGCCGCGAGTGCCGTGCATAACGTATGGACGATGCTTGTAACCCGCGCGCGAGCGAGCGGACGCCGAGCGGAGAACCGAGAAAGAGGAAGGACGCGGATCGTGTGCTCTCCGGAGACTAGGAAGGGAAAGAACGCGCGAGAGAGAGAGAGAGAGAGAGAGAAACAGAAAGAGAGTCATAGGAACAGATAGACAGAGAGAGAGGGAGAGAGAGATAGAGAGAGAGAGAGAATGAGGGAGGGGCAAACAGCGGCGGGGGACGGCGCGGTGAACGCCGGACAGATGCGTGTAATTTACTATCGCATTAGCCCTCGTGTATGTGGGGGAAAAAGGAAGTCATGCGCGGCCTTCGGGAGGAAGTCTCAGAAACGGTTCGGATATTAATCTTTCGTGGTTTGGGATTATTAAATTGTAGCACGGGTTTGCCGGCTGTTTGTATTATTTTCGCGGCGACCAAGAATTTTCGACGACGAAACGGCGCCAGATCAATTACCGCTGCGGATTTTATGCTGTTATGAATGACCCGCTGGGTGGAAATATACCCAGAAGAATCTGAGAACACTTGTATTTATTCTACATTTGCTAAATTTCATAAAAAAGCTATTCCTTTTTGCTTAAACTGAATAAAATCACGATTTTGCATTAGATTTCCAAGTACGAGTTTCAACGCCGTGGAAAATGCTTCTAAGTATTTTCATTTACGCGGATTTCTGATGTCATTAAAATTCCATAGCATTCGCGTTCAGATCTCTCGATAGCGTTCAGATCTCTCGATAGCGTTCTTTGCAAAGGTGTATTTATAAAAAGAATGGTCCCGGCGTAGCCGAATTCGCGGCGTCAAGGCTGCTCAAAATCCGCATTTAAAAATACCACCCTCTCGTGTTAGAGCGCAGTTTTCACTGCGTTATCGAGATTGCAAAATTAGCACAAGCCGAAGTACTTGCCGAAATGTAGTTTCTATTTTTAGCACGGCGCACGGTCTTGCATTTTTCGTTTCGCTTCGAAAGCGCTGCTATCTTTCTAGCATTAGGCTCGCCTTCGGGTAAGTGGGCTGCTATCGCACTGATAGAGATGCTCGCAACTCACCGCGTAATTGGCCCACGGAGATGATGTTGGCTGATGCTGTTCGGATCACGAACGGTTAACCCCTTGCCGTACTATTTTATTCGTAGAAAGACTATTTTCTTCATAGAAAAACTATTTTCATCATAGAAGTTACAAAGATGAGCGCTTTTTCTATTGCAATAATTTCTTAGATGGAAAAGGAAAACTATTTATTCCGTTTGTCTACGTTTATTTAAATGATTAAATACCGATGACAAGAGCCAGATCTATGACGAGCCAGACTCGTTAGAATACGGTAAAGGGTTAACGAATACGCGGACCGGATTTCTGCGAGAACGAGCGCTACCGGACACGAGTATCCTGTATTTTCGATTTGTTTTCGTATCGATGGTCTATAAAAAAGTATGCTGCAAGGTCCCTGCGGGGCGTTTAGACGTCACTCGATACCGGGAAATCGTCAATATTTATCCCCGGTGGAAACGGCGAGCAATGATCAGTCAAACCATCGGCGAAAAACAAACGCGGTCGATTTCAATTTTCATCTCAATTTAACCCTTTGCGATCGAGGCCATTTCAACTCTAAATCCAAGACGGTTATACTAATCTACTCTATTTCTTTTTACACAACTTAGTACAGTTAATGCGTAGAAAATAAAGGCCTATAGCTGATGCCAAAATTACCCAATCAACAGTCTTTTAAATATAGACAAACACGATAGTGTACAAATGATTATTAAACATGATATAACAATTTTTAAATGGTGCGACAGAGTCGCCATTCGAGTGTAAAGGGTTAAACTCCGCTCAGAATGCTGTCTTACTTTTTAATTGTCCAAAACGCGAGTGCTAAATAAATAATCAGTCGCGATACATTTCAGAGGAATATCGCGTTGCATAATTTTTATTAACTTCGTTAAACTAGCATAGATCCAGCGACGCGTCATCGCAGAGTTTCATCAGGAATATTCATTCACGGTGGAAACAGTCGATACCACGCATCCAACTTCCAACTTCGATTTCCAATATAGAGATATCTCCTATAAAAAGTATTTCATATCTTTCAATTAAACTTTTACGTCGCCGACCGAACTTCTGTACCGCGTCCAATAAATTTAAAGTATCCATACTTAAAAGTTCCATAAGAAATTTTCATACCCCAACTGGGAATCAATCGAACGTCGTAGGAGGAAAGAAGATAGGGGCGATTCTATCATTTCTCAGCAATAATCCAATTCCAAATCCAAAGTCTGACGTTGATTGCAAATATAAAGTTCAATCTCGGTTCTAAAACGCCATACCAGTGTGAGGGATGAAATCTTATTCGTTATCAACGCGTAAATCCAATCGAATGCGAATTTATTTGGGTAACAAATCATTTTAATAAAAATTTATTCGGATCAGGATTTATTCCTCCGCGTGGGTTGAGCCGTGTCGTTCGTTTATTGTTGAAAAAGAGCAAGAAATACTGTTGTACATATGTTCTCGTCAGCAGAAAAATGGTAAATATATTCTGTATTTAATATTTAATATTCTGTATTTAATATGTAATATTCTATATTTAATATGTAATATTCTATATTTAACACATAACATTCTATATGTAAATATATTCCAACAAAATTACGTAAAACCAGTTCGCAATTATTCGCACTACTATTCCTATAATTTATTGCAATAACTACAATAAAATCATTCAAATAAATACATAGAGTAATTTGTCACGATCACTCAACAATTATTCGAATTATTATTCGAATAAAATACTCGACCAGAAGATTTAACAAAATAATTCATTCGAGCAAATTTAAAGCCGTTTAAATAAAAGTTTGTCGCGAACTTGTGCAGGCTGTCAGTGTTAAACAGAAGCAGGAAGTTTAAGGTGTATTCCCCTAAATGGAGGTACGCCTTAAACCAGACACGAATACATCCGACTCTCGACAAACGAATTAGGGAAGTTCGCGTAAAAAATTCGCGTCCGGGGATGGGTTTCGCGAGCTGATCAAGCGACGCGGAACAACGTCGCGCGGCGGAGACCGTCGTTCGCTGGTTCGCAAACTCGATTTCGCGCGGCATCACGCGAAACCCCGGAGTTAAGGTTAACCGCGTAGACCGCGCGTAAACAGAGTTACGGTTAATCCGCACGCACGCTGACACGTCCTGCAGGACGTGTCGCGCCGCCGCTTCGGGCGATGTAAATTTATGATTACGAACTACCGGGAACTTCCCGACGGCGGCATTCCTCTATCGCGGGTTGCCGCGCGACCCCCGCCTCCGAACAAGCCCTCGCGGTGCCATGATTAATCCTTTCGGCACGGAACTCGCGAAACCCTGTCTCGCTTATCTTTTAGGTTTCGGCTAACTGGAACCTATCGTCTGTCTCTCACGCCGCGGACATGGGAATAATGGGCTTAAGAATTTCCGCTGTACGACGTTGTGTCTTGTTTTTATTCGAACTTGGTCGAACATTTAACCCTTTGCAGTCGAGCTTTAATTTAAAGCTTAGGTTTAAAGAAAACAAGCTTGAATTTGAAATAAGATATCACCAAAGCTGGAATTTAAAAAGTTGTTAAAAATGTAAATGTTATATGAGTTACGAGACTCGATTTCGTAAAAATCGAATGCACTTTGTTATACAGAACGGAAATTATTTTCAATTTGAAGTTAAAATGTTTTCGAGTGCAAAGTATTAAGCGAGGATGTGCAGCTGTAAATAAATTAATCGGATGAATTTTTGACTGAGCTCAAAGAGTCACAATGCAAGGCATTAATATTGATAATAATTAATAATTAACGTGACAATAAAGTGATATATTAAAATGAAAATGACATATTAAATGAAAATTAAAATGGAGAACTGTTCGTCGAGTTAAACGGAGACTGAAAAGTTCCTGAAAAATAAGAGCATATACGATTAACGAGCTAATTATATAATGGTATATATAATAAATGATATATTTGAATAATATTTTCAAATCATGTAATGTAATGTAAATAATTTATACAGTTTTATTTCAAGTTCTCGTTTCGCGCAGAGTTTGTAAGATAATAAGGAAACTTTCGTTTGCATATCCTCCAATTCTTGAAAAATAGTTTACAGAATAGGATAAAGAACTATTTAAATAAATGATAAAATATACCTAAAAAAATAAGTAATAATTGAGGGTATAAGTTTGCATTATGCATAGTAGCAGTTGGCGCTGTGTCTGACCATGGTACGCCACTTCTACTTGCAGCGAGCATCAATGTAACTCTAATCTCTTTATACTCGTCGTACGCATAACTCTTGTAAAAAATGAGTCAGACAATTAAGATCATTAAAAACGTCTGCAACCATTGCAGCAAGTAGAAATAGCTGACAATAAATAGACACGTAAAATGGTGATGATCTCCGGTGATTTGAACGAAAATGGATAGAAAATTTCTTACGAAAAAGCGCACACAAACTTACATTTATTTATCTATCGAAGAAAATTGTGCATCTCGTTTTTGACAAAGAAATTCGCAGATCACCGAGTATCAAATTCCGTGGTCGTCGATATATAGAAAACTCGTGCCGCGACACGATTTTCTGCCGGCTCGCGCCTAATTGCGGGCAAAGCGTCGGATGGATGTACCCACCGGGCATATTTCACCTGTCAGGGGAAACTTGTAGTTACCTAGTCGCATTTAGTGAGCCGGCGGCCGCGTTAATTATATACAAATTATTTCGCGTAATTAAGTGGATGTACGTCGCGAGGGATGCATTTATAATCGAAACGATGATTAAGCGCGCCGCCGCCGCGTCGGCCCCGGTGGTTCACGTCGGCGGAATCGCAGCCGTCGGGCGAACGGATGGCCGTCGCCCTCGTTAAACCCCGGCAGACAAACATCCGCGAAAGAAAAACGCTTCGTTTCGGCGAAGCGGAACTCTTTCGCCCAGGCGTTCCGCGGAACGCGTATCGGCGCGTTGTATATTTTTTCGCTCCGTTTTCGCCGGAATCTCCGATGCCGGAGTGTCTGTATTTGAGCTTCGTCTTAGACGTCTCTCTTCAAAGAGAAATTCTTCGGGAACTCGTTTCATTTCGGAACGGATTTCCTATAGCCGCCTCCTTTTCGCCGACGGTCGAAGCTGTCTCTCATACGACTTTCCGTCCCCACCCCCGTCACTTTGACATGTAAGAGTTCAGCCGCCATTATTAAACGTCTCGCGGATCCGGCGGCGTTAGGTTTATTTCTGCCCCGGGGCAAATCGACGAAACCGGAGACAGACTTCGATCGCAATTTCCACGCTCGCGGTTCCAAACGATTACCCGATAATTTATTGCTCGATTTCGCGGCGAACCGGCTGCCACGGCGAAACGAACCTATTTCGGATGCCCTCGGTGCTCGTGGCATGCCTCCGCCGGGTTCATTAAGGACGGCGGTAAAGCCGACGGCGCGGCGATTCTATGAATAAAGAATTTTATCGTCTAATAATCCCGTACAATTTGTTGCAACCCGGTGTAACGATCGCGGAAACGTCGCCGCGGCTTAATAAACAAACAGCCTAGAACGTACGCGGGACTTCCCCGTGTATTTTCGACTTAACGAATGTGCCAAGATTCCGAACGCGAAACGAGGACCCTCGGAGATCGTGCGCCTGTGAATCGGTGCTCGATGCGGGAGGCGGTTTAAAGCAACAGGTATTCCATTTGCCGGGCGCATCGAGACGCCGGCGATTGTTTTAAGTGATCCCGCGTCGGGGCGAATTTAAATGCCCGTCGCCGACTCGGCGGTCGCGGAAAACTTCTGTCCTTTGTCGCTTCTTTCACGTTTGCCACGAATTTTCCGCAATTTTAACTTGCAATTTAGATAAAATGTATGAACCTAATCTGCGGGGTGAATAATTACTAAAATTTAAGGCGTATTTGAAACGAAGATTACATACGCGATTTTTGCAACTTTGTAGTTCCCATATGGAAGCAAAGGAACTGTATTTTACCATAGAATTAACAAAAAACGCAAATTCGATACGGTAGACATCTCGTACAAAAGTATACGTACTGCAAATCTAAATGAGACGAGTAGAAAATTATGGCACAAAATTACAAATGGTAAAATTATCACAAAGATTACAATAATGTCGATGTATTCAATTTTGAAATAGAAAATCAAGTTTCTATGTTAGACTGTGAAAGAATTCATAAATATCGACCTACTAAACTACTGAATAAAATACTTCATTTCTATCCAAAAATGACAAAGAATTTAAGACTTAATTTAACTTATTAAATAAAGTACCGACACGTTCGCCTAAAGTAGACACATATCGTACCTGCATAAAAATCCCCAGACCAATGACACGTACGAACACCGTGAAATTCAGTCGAACACGCGGATCGCCGGCATACTGAAACACTTCTCGTTTCCGCTGAAAGGATTGATTAGGCAAACACCGCGAGTCGACGTCGAGTTCGTGAACCGATAGAATTCGTTCGCGGTGGTTTTCACCTGGGCTTGCTTGGTGACCAGGTTCCCCGGTCGAATAGCGCGAGCCGAGGTGTTTCGCGCACGTGTTCCCCGTCACAAATTGGACCACCCAGGACGGCGGCGCGTACATGCGTCATTTTGATAATTGGATCGTACCGCGTTTTCCTTCGACGACGTTTTAGTGAGCCGCGAAGCAGCGTGGACGCGTTTGCACGGCCGGTCCCTCGTTAGCGTGCGTCCGTTGACACGCGTCGACGAGCCGGCACACAGCGAACCGGCAATTTCGCCCGGCCGACTGTGACCGCCGTCATTGTTGCACAGAAATTGTTCGGGCACGTCTATACCCATCACGCTTCTCCGTTCTACCGCTTTGTCCGTCCTGACACGTCTCGGAACACGGATTATGTAACAATAGCAATAATACATCGGTCCGCGTTTCAAGTGCCACTCAAACCGTTGGACCGCGCGTGTCGCGGTTAAAATAGTTTAAGGCTGTGTTCTTTCCAATTCAGGTCGAACCGACATCGAGCCGTAAGAAACTTTTATCAGTGCGAACGTTTCCTCGCATTCGACTCGAAGACGTTAGGAGAACGCGTGTTTTTCTGGCAAGCTCTTCGACGCGCAATTCCGAGCTCGGAGGTTAGAGTTCTCGTTCGGCTTCGAATCGCCCCATCCCGGGACTCCCCTACTTTCGCGAAAAAAAGCTCGGCCCATTTCTCCGCGGCAAACAGCTCGCGAATACCATCTGGCCTGTGAATCAGCTCGCGCGCGCGCGCGGCGCCCGCGAGGATACAAATACCCGCGGGGTAATAGAACACCATTGAGAGCACCCGGCAAGATCGGCTAACCGTTTGCAAATATTTCTGTTTCCGACCGCGTCTCGCCGCGACGTCGGCGCGAATATATCACGCGTCGCGCGGGACGTCGCCGGCGACGACGACGACGACGACGGCCCGGGATCCGCGCGAGGCGAACGACGCGGAGACGATGGAGGAGGAGAAGGTGCGAGAGGAAGGTGAAGAAGTCGGAGGCCGTGGAAGAGGCCTCCAGTGTCGCGACGCCGCGGCAGATTTTCGCCGGGAGGAGCTGTCCGAGTGGCAGGAGTGTTGGCCGAGGGTGTGTCTTTTTCCGCTTTGCTGCCGCTGCGATGGAGTCCGCCAGCAAAGGGGAACAGGCCGACCCTCCCGCACCAGCGAAATAATATTCGGCGACAGTGATTTATATGGGACACCGACGCCGCGGCCGTGGCAACTTTCTCCCCGATAAATCTCGTCGGGGCCGGTAAGTCAGTTTTAAGGTGGCCGACCGGCAGAACGACGTTTCTTTCGCGCTCGCTACCGTGTTCAGCCGTTTGTCTCGATGTTGCTTTTGCTTTTGCCTTCGCTTGGACCACACCGTCGGTCAGCTTCTCTTAGCCGCGAATGATTTAGAGCCTGACGACGCCCGGCTTGGATATTGTTCGATTGGTACAGTCGGTTCCGCGCGGTGGTCACCGTTCCGATCGTCGTTTTGGGTTAGTTTCGCGGCGGAACGCGTCGCGCTTCTGTAACCCATTGTTCGAGACATGTACCGTGGCCGCGGAGACACGATTTCGTTATCATTAGTGGGACATTGTTCTTCTAATTAACCCTTTGACTACGGCAGACTTTGGCATGGCCGTAGTTTTTCGTTAGACGTGCATTTTCTGAGGAAGTATATTAAAATATTCAAAATATCGAATTCTATTACATTAAACCAATATTACTTGAAGTGAATAATAATTTTAAGCTTTTTTGCAACATATAACATAAATATTACGCGATATATAATTAATCAAATTTAATAATAAACGGGGGCGAAATTTGATCTTGACGCCTATTGGCGCCTACAGTACCGGGAAGCCTACGTGTGTCGGACGCCAATAGGCGCCAACAGTAGTCAAAGGGTTAATTCGCTGCGGGTGAGAGGTGCAGGAGGGAGTTAGTTAGATAAATTCTTGATAAGAGATACTATATTTAGAGTGAACTGGTAAGACCGCCATGATTTTATTTTAATTTACGTGCACTGATAATTTACTATAGTAATGACAGTAGTCCACTGCCGATTTTACGCATTTATAGCAAGAATGAGTGCAAAGCTTCATTGATTGTATAGACATTTTTAATAAATATATCAATTAAAACATTGCACTAAAGCTAGAAAAGTATGCTTTTTCCAAGAGTTTACGATTAAGTTACAGTACAATATCTAACCGTCGCACGACGCCATATTGAAACGCCTGGTGTGGCCGCCGTCGGCCATCTTGATCGGCCATCGAACTCCATTAACCGCTGGAGTACTCAAATGGATCGCATTTAAAAACGAATTATGGAATAAGCGACGAAAAAAATGTCTTCTAAAATTAACGAGAAATGTTTTCTATAAAACTGAAACTTCTACAAAATATATCACTGCGTTCTATGATCTACAGATCCGTGATGATAGTTTCTCGCGACGTCAAATCGCCGAGGGTAGACCGTCCACAACACATTCGTGTCACTTTACCCATAATAAATACAATTACTGCGAGTTTCGGGCAGCGTTATATTTCGCGCCATAGTAAATTCATAAATCGGCGACAGCCGCTAATTTATCGAAGCCCGGGCGTAATTATAGCGTGCACCGCGCGGCGATATTTAAAGGCTGCCGGCGAGTACGGATTTTTTTTTAATTTATCGCCGCGTTCCGCGCGATTCGATCTATTTATCACGGCAACACCGGGGTCCGACATCGCGACGTATTTGTGCCGCGAACGAATCATATTCAGGAAGATCTGTGCGTCACAGTTAATTTCAAACGAAAGCGAACACGGCGAGACGGACGGCTGCGAGGCGTCCGCGCTCGCGTTGCCGACACGCGGAAAAGATAAACCAGTCGCTCGCGATAATTATACGGATTTTTATTTATTACACGCCAACCCCGTAGTCGTTCGCGCGAAGATCGTTCCATTCGATAAACAAACCATAGCACGAAAACCGAGAAAATAGGTTTCTCGATGAAATTCTACCCGTCAAAGATTTAAACATTTCTGTACGCTTTCAATTTTTTAAGAAATAGAAAATTCAATTTTTCCGTCGTTAATCGCTTCTTGCAACCGGCTGTTCAATTGTTAAAACAATCGACACACGTCGTAGTCTTGTACCCAAGTGAAAAAACATTGCAATAAAATCGACGCGAATTTGTTCTTAGAACATTTCCAGCGATATTTCGCGGAGCTTTATAAATATCGCAACCTTAAGCCGGCGCGTTATTAATATTTCTGACAAATGTTGTTTTTGCCGTACGCGAAATTCCAGTTCCACCATTTTTCTGTTTCGCCGGTTTCCTCCTGGTAACCTAAATCTAATTTCGGCAGCCGCGTTCGGCTTGTTTATCATTCTATTAATATCGGCATGATACCTATATCGTGACCTCGTCACGCTCGCTAAAGCAATGAGAAATTGCGCGTAACGGCACCACCGGCTCCGAAAACGTGCGCTGCAGGTGCCTGAAGATGCTCACGTGGCGAACAACGCATCTAATATAGCATCGGCAGCTAGTATACATAAACTAGTTCCTATAACTCCTATTTCCTATAACTCCATTAGAATATATAGATATATAATAAAAGATATAAAAATGTTTCGTTTATCAATGTGGTTTAATTTCTTCATTTTTTTATTTCTTTATATTCGTTACCCTAATATAGTAAATCGCAGATTCACGCAAAGAAACCTTTCTCGAAGGGCTATTTTAAAGTCTGCAAGTTCTGCGACGGCGTTCGTTTATCATCACGGTCATACTATTTGCTTTCTTAAACGCTCGTTCAAACGAAAATTTTCCTATTTCATGTTTCAAACTATGCAAAATTTATTGTGACTCCAAGAAGACACCTTCCTTTTCAATTCTAATTATTTTTGTAAAACTATACATTAATTGACTATCGCAAGTTGTTACTCGAAGTAATATCTAGATAATTTCAAAAATTCCACACGAACCGTCAAATCGTCATTTAATCGTCGAGATGTTAGAACCTCGCAAACACACGCCGGATGACATAGGCGTAGAACGAAACTGGACGAGAACAGCGATGGAATCTACCGCGCGTAATTATATTCGAGGCTCGCGCGAGGGCTAATTGGAAGCAGTGGGTCTCGCGCGTGGAATAAATCCGACGTTCCCGTCGGAAAATACGCGGCACATGTGCGCCCGCGGCAGCGGACACGTTAACGTCCTTTCGGTTTTCGGTAGGGAGGCGGCAGGCGGTTCAGCACCGATGTAGCTAGTCTGTAAACACAGTGTTTAATACGTTCCGGCGTACCGCCCGATAAGTAACGCTGTCGGCGGACACCGATATAAAGATATTAGTAGGCCGACACCGGGGAGAACGAGGACCCGTTTGCTCGCGGCGGATTACACGCGGATCCGCTGTTGCGTTTGGCACAGATCGCGGTTTGCTCAGCTGCCCCCTCTCCGCGTGTCCCATGCCCCCTCCCCTTTTCATTCGGGAAGACAAAGGCGATCCCGGTCGATACGCTCGAATCGATCGGGCGTGCCTATCTATTACCGAAGGATGATGTCAGCCGCGGGTGGTCCCGAGGAAATATTATCGGTTACCCAATCGGTTTAATATCGTAATGGACGGACGGCCGGCTGCTGGCCAGCGAATTTAATGTAATTGAATCGAAATAAGGATGTTTGTTCTTCCCGCGGTGTTCTCGGGACGGTTGGGAGAAGCGAGCGAAAGGGGTGGCCGAGACAAGCGGCGCTATTAGGATGACGAGAAATAAGTGGTCGATCGCCGTTCGTGTCCGATGGGTGTTACGGTGTTATTTGCCGGGCTCGGGTGATAAATAACTTCCTCGATACTTGTCTGAATTTATGTATCGTCATGATACCACGCGCTGGGCATCGATTTATCACACGCGGGGGCCAGGACACCCTGTCCAATAAAAGGCGGTTGCCCCTTGATCGTGGGCTGTTCAATTAGTGCTTCGTATTCTTCTTCGGTCTTTTATCGTATCATACTCTCCTGCGTTCAATTACCGCTCCGTATTCTTTTGTATTCGATGATCGCTTCACGTTCTTCCACAATTATTATTTCACATTCTTTCGAGTTCATTTATTGTTTCATATTCCTCTGTATTCGCTCGTTGTTTTATATTAAGTCGTTCGGAAAGTCGTTTCGTTTTTTTCCTGGTGGAAATGAAACACAATAGATTACTAAACAAAATCTATTGCAAAGAATCGAACAAAATTTGTAGCAAACAAGACTTACTACATCAGTTGTCCAATTATATAATGATTATGCAGCTTAAGCGTGAAGTTGGCTGTGAAAAAATTAAGTCTTTTCTTGGGAAAAACGAAATTACTTTCCGAACAACCCAATATTTTGTATTGAATTATTTTAGTCCATTGTGTTTTATCGTGATGATTGACGTTAACATTGACGATTGAACGCGATACATGAGTTAGAGTATAATATAAAGAATTATGGGTGAATGCAGTGATGAAGATAAATAAGAACATGACGCAAGAGATTTAATAATGAGCGAAGCTGCTGGGCATAAAACAGTCGTCGGAAATAGAATTCCGCACGGAACTGCATAATGAAGTTCTCAAATCAGTCCGCTCCGCGTCGCGGGCAATCCCCGCGACGATTCCGCGCGACGGTGGAATGACTTGCGACGAGGTGCTGCGCGTGACGAGAAGTTAAACGCCCGGTGGGGCCGTCGACGTTTCACTGACAGGGTAAACACTTGGACAATGTCCGGAAACGTCGGAATCGCTAGCTTCTGAGACGAAGAACCCCGCTTCGACGACGCCCTTACGTCGAAGAGACGGAACATTCAACTCCTTTCGACTTTTTGGGAACGGCTGTGATTGCAAGCTGAACGCAGCTTCACTTGGTGTTCTAACCAAACGTTTCGAGACGCGCGTGTGGCAGAACGTAGAAATAGTATGCAGGATTTATGTATACTCGTAACTCGTGGAAATCATGTTAGCAACACTGGATGTCAATAAATTGTGTTATTAAATAGATGGTAACAAAAAATTTTAATAAAATGATAGTAAGACGAAATATTATATTTAAAAAGATAGTAAGACAAAATATTATATTTAAAAAGATAGTAAGACAAAATGTTATGTTTTAAGAAGATAGTAACGCAAAATATTATGTTTTAAAAAGATAGTAAGACAAAATGTTACGTTCTAAAAATATAGCAACAGAAAACATTATTATAATATTATGTTCTAAAAAAATAGTAACACAAAATATTATGTTCTAAAAAGATACTAACTCGAAATGCTACTAAATAAATATTAGCAAGACAGAAATTCTGCTTCATCTAGTAGAAATGTTTGCCATCGAGCTTTAATCGGAAGCTCGCGCACATTTTCTAATTTTATGAATTTACAAGCGACAAAGATGCTGCTCCAGATTTATTGTGCAAAAGTCATGGATAAAACACAGCTGCTTTAAAGTGTTCTGCAAAAACGTACTACGCAATCCGAGAACCTTTCGCATGATTAAAACTAGTTTGACTACTGCAACGAACTGTGTCCTTCTGTAAAAACCTCTTAGAAAACCTGTTAGAGTTATTTGCAGAAGTTTAAGAATTATTTGTTGAACTAATCATTTATATCTTTTCAATTTAATTCTTATCAACAACGATAAAAATAATAGAAAAGTAATCGAGGTTATGAAGCCTTACTTTTCAGTTTAAAGCTTGAAAAATTTGCACTCTAGCTTATTACAGCGCGGTAAAAACCGACTGCAAAATCGAAGACGAAAGAACCTAACGAAGCGATTTTTGTTACTCGAGAAACGGAAGCCGACACCCATCGCGTCCCCGACGTAAGCCGACCAGTGTCGATTCAGACACGAGGAGTCGTCCTCTCGAGGACAGACTCCGCTCGTTACCCGGCCGGATAGGGACACGCGCGGGGACACCCTCGCCTTGACAGAGACCGATGTCGGTGCAAAGTGTTTCGCCTCAGCCCGCGCACGCGGTCGCTCACTTTCGCTTCCCGCGGCCCGTGTTTCCTTTTCGCGAATATACTCGTAAAATATGAGCAGCCTCTGGGCTTTCGCGCCCGCCTGTTAAAGGCTGATCCGCCGCGGAATTCTACGGGACCCGTGTCGTTAGCCACTTCATCATGGCGATCCGAGCGCGGCGTGGATAAGGTCATTAGAATTCTGCGTTTCCGGCACCTCGACCCGGCTCAGGAATTCCCGGCGGGGCCATTTAATGCCGGCCTGTTTGCAAAGAAACGAATCCCGGCGACGTTTTCCGCGACCAAGACCGATGAACGGCGCTCGCTCGCGGAACGCTAATGAATCGCTTCGATGAACTTTCTCAAGCTGATTGCGAGTTCTTTATTTCTTGAATCTGGCGCAGAGTCGTTAGGCGAGGAATTAACTTTTTAGAAAAAAAAATGAGAATGCTTTGCAGAAAGTCTTTTGATGTAACTCTTGATGTAATAAATTGTTGGAATGATTTTTAACTTAATCATAGATAGTTCTCTATCGTCAGAAAAGAATAAATAATTTCGACATTTTAGGAAAAGAGAAATAATCAAAATACTGTGAAACGAAATATAAACTAATTTGTAAAATCTTAAAATTGAACTTATATGAATTCATAGCTCTTGTAACTTTCTTCCATCACTATAATTTACCAAAAGAAAGCTGCGGTTGTTACCACTACTTTAAAAGAAAATTGTTGAAAATTTAGTAAATGGCTTCGAAGGACCGATGAATTTTGTCGCGAGCGAATTTTTGCATACGAAAGAGCGATCCCCCGTTTTTCCATGTCGATTCCTCTCTCATTGTCTCGCCGCGGCACTCGTAGGGGAGACGCCGGGTTCTTCGAGTGATCACTTCGGATGCAGGTCGTTGGCGAGCTCAGTTGCCGGTGAAATAGAGCGACAAGGCGACAAACTAATTGCATTTCACTCGGGCCATTGTGAGCGCAGCCTGAACGCTGAACGGCGACGAGCGAACGGATCTCGTCTATCCCGTTCCCTCGCACGCCACGCTCGAAAGCCTCCCTTTCGAGGAACGCGTAAATACATGGACAGCGCACCGTATTCGACAAGTTTACGATCCACTTTATGGACACCGGGTGAGCCCGGAACGGTGAAAGGGGTGGAAAACCGTCCACGATCTCGGTCGCCGGAAGTTATGAACGCCCCATTAATGTTGACGACGTCGGTCGAGCGTCACGGGGAACCCTAAACCGGACAAAGTACACGCACACCGACGGTTTACTGCATCTTTTCACGTCGATTCGACGGAGATCCCTCTAGAGAATTAATTCTAGCCTGGCCGACAAGTTTAACAATTTTTTATGAAATTTAAAAATTGAGTACATGATTCGTTAAAATTGCATTGACATATCCAATCAATATTTCTGTGCACTATACTAAACTTGCAATTGCCAATCAAATGACTACTTTCAAATTTTATATTTTTCAATTGTGAAAATTATACAAATATTAATTTATTCAAACATATAGAATAAAAATCGAACAGAGTCTGAATAAATCTGTTCGCGTCGTTTACGTGAGATAACACGAATCGAACTCTTTTAAGGCTCGATATTAGTGTCAATCACGATGAAACGACACTGTAACTGACGCTGTGATCTTTGATCATAACCTTTATTACATTAAATACATCAATGCAAAATGTCAAACTTAAATCTCGATATTAATGTCACTTATGAATTATGTACAACGATTTTGCAAGCGCAAGAGGTGGAAAAGGAGTAATGTCGAACTGTCGGCGATGCCTAAAGCGAGTAGAAGCGGTAACTAATGCACAGACACGCCGGCCGATCCGTATTCGGTGACACAGATACCCGGTGAAAGTATTTCAGATTGTAATAATAAATAGTCTTCGTCACGTGCAATGGGATCGGAAGATTAATGATGTGCATGCGAGATTGCGTTCTGCGACCGCGACGACAGTAGAATGTGAACGCCGGTGGTCAGACAGCTATTTTCTTGCGACGACGACGAGCAAGTTAAAAAGATCGAATTTTATTAGAAATCGGTAACTTTGAAGAACACGTTTGTTTTCTAAATAAGTAGGAAACATTCGTTTTCTAAATAAATACGAAACATTCGTTTTCTAAATAAATACGAAGCATTCGTAATCGAGTAAGATAAGTGTACCTGCTATGGAACACTTTCGAGAGAGTGTAAAACTACCAACAATTTTATTGCAACTGGAAATTGTTATTGATGCATATTTATACTACTCTTAGATAGATTGATGTTTTCAGATAACACAATGGACTTTAAAATATGATTATATTTGCTTTTTTTAATTGTCGGTTCCACGACGTGCTTAGAGACAACCGTATTCGGATAAACATTTTTCTTACAGCAGATGATTACGTAACAATTTTGATATGAACGAATTTGTAAAAAACAATGTTCAAAAATATGGTTAGAATTTTTACATCCACTTTCATACGCTCTATCTATTTTTTATTATACCGTTTGCGTCACTGTTTCAAGAAGTGGGCACGATTGACCGGTGTTTCTTAATAGGTACAGTAAATTCTTTCCAATTGTCCCTGGGGTATTAAACAGAAATGGACAAATTGGGTAGGGTGGATACCATGATTCGAACATAGCGACTCGTTTTAATATAATAATTAATTTGTAAAAAAAGAGTCCCGAGACTCGAATGATGCTTTTGGCTACAGAAATAGATGATTGGGATAGGGTGGATTTGATGATTCGAGCATCGCGATTCGTTCCGATACAATAATCAACTGTAAAAAGTAGTCGCGAGACTCGAATGATCTTTTTAGCCATGCAGTGACGAGATAGGGAATTTATACGGCTGACAAATTAGGAGAGCCGGAGGTATTCGTGTACGGCCGGGTAGGCGGTTACAAGCCACGGACAATGTCTATGTAAGCACCCGATCACTGTCCAAGCCGCGGGGACCGCCTTCGAATTCCGTCGATTCCGGCATGGTCGTCGGATTCCGCGGGGGCACCGCGGCATAGATCACGCCGGCCAGACGGCGAGTCTAATCGAATCTTTAAACGCCCGCCGGACTCCATATTTACCGACGCCGTTAGCAGACACCCGCGCTATCAATCATTCCGAGAGCGTAATTAGAGGCTCGCGAGGCTCGGTCACTTTTCAAGCCATCCTCCCCGCCCCTCCCCGCGGGGTGCCCAGAGTTTACTTTGTCGCGACACCGAGCCGCACGCCGATGTTATAAATGTATAGTTTGTAAGCGTGCCCGCTACTCCCATACCACGGCCATGGTTTTATACGCCTTGACGTTTCCGACGGCGGCGGAACAGACGATGAAGGAGTATATGAGCCGTGCACGCTTCAGACCTTTGGGATAACCAGAGACGTGCACCGACCGTCTGGCTCTGGTCGAACCGCTTTAAGTCGCGTTCACACTTCCGGATACCGCGTTCACGGTAATACACCGGTGACAAAGGATTTTTACGATTCCGATCGTGCCGATTGCACGGACAACGGATGGGCGGCTTGTCTTTGTCGCTTTTCTATTGCGCAAACTGTTTCGAATATGGTCGAACGACCAAGTAGCTGCACTTCGTCGTGCGCTATGGACAGAGACATTTTTTTTAAACGTCTCTTTTTGCCGCAGCGACGATGAAAGAATCCTGACTTTTAAATAATAAACTCGCAAACGTTCGACAGATCTAAGAGTGTTGAACTTAAAGAAAAAGGAACGAAACGCATAAAATATCTAGTCCACGAGTTACATTGTAGCAAAAGCTAAAGAGTTTACTGAACAACCATATAATATTAATGGTATTTGGAACTATTATAATGGAACTTAAACTTGTTAGTATCGTAATTAATTAGACTGCGAAGTAAAGACTAAAAATTGAGTAACTAATAATGGTTACAAATAACACTGGCTCTTACTGCTAGTAAAGCATGTCAAAAATGCATTCTACAAGGATACGAAGTTATGTCAAATACGAAACATAGCAACAAAAAATAATCTTACACCTAAAGTCGATCGAAACTATTCGCTAGCGATGAAAAATAACTAAGAAATAAAACTAATGAAGTTTCAAGCAAAAGTCAGCCGGGGTCGTATGCCCACTACTGAACCCAGCGGCACTCGCTTCAGTTTGCTAAATGAGAAGCATGTGAGGGAATGCTCTCCGTCGTGGCCGTGCGACGGGATCGCGGCATTAGCCAGCTTGGCTCGTGTCTGAGTACATCCCTGCGCTGTCGAGAAATAGCCCGCGCAACAGTGTCTTGACGGAAATTATCCGGCACAAAACGAACCTGTCTACGATCTCAAGAAGTCACTCGCGGTTGTCCGTAAGGGTCCCCGGCTCGTGGTGTTGGTAACAAACGAGTCCATGAACCAACCGTCCGTGCACGGCCGTTAGCAGTTACAGAGGCTCCGGACCGTTCCCTACAATTTCGCGAACACGCCGGCGCACCTTGGAATTTTCGTGGATTCTCAAAGAGAATCCCCGGCCGCGGGAACTTTATGCGGGATTCCATTTGGAATGGAATTGCACGGTGATCCGAGCCGGGGGGTGACCGACGGCGAGCTTCGCCGCAAAGTGTGTTCAGGTATCGCGCGCGGTGCCTTTCGATATAGTAAGTCAAGTCCGATCTCTGCCCGTGGTCCGATTACGGCGCAGTTACGATCCGCTCAAGTACTATTCGCTGCTTTTCGAGTGGAATAAAGACTGATTTACATTAGCCTTTAGTTACGGCGCGACCGTCCCCCTCCAGCCTCCCGCTAATGTACGGCTTACTGATTTCTTACTCGAGCTGCATCTCTGGACTACGGCCAAGTATCCCGAAGAATTTTTGTTGATTTAAACCGGTCGACTATCGTTCGCTTGTCGCTTACGTTTTTCGGCTTTCGACTATTTCTTCGCCGCGATAAAATCGTAACAATAATAGGCTGGTCTATTACCAAAATTAAGTTTAAACTAGGCGAAACACAATGGTTTTATAGTCTACGTCTTCTGTTCCATGTTCTCTGTTTTATATTTTCTGTTTCATGCTTTCCGTTCCTCGTTTTCTGTTCTATGCTTTCCGCTCCGCGTTTTCTCTTTAATGTACAAGTACAATGTACGCCGGAGGCCGTCCTTAATCCGCAAGGCAAGGGGATCAAAATCGCATAAATAATGATACTAATGCTAATAACTCGTCAGGTTAAGCAGACCAATTTCTGGCGGCGTCTGGTCCGCGATTTGTATTACTTTACGAGCGTCCGCAACACTGAGTTACAAAATCAGCCAAGAATACGGTGGAACTGATCTAACCAGAAGGTCAGAATGTTCCTAACGCTTCGCAGGATTTTCCGCTTCAATTATGCCATCTCCGCGGGCAAGATCAACACCGTCCGAAAATATACTTTTAAATCCAAACATCATCCGCGCCGTGCTCGGTAACCAGATCCCAAGCGTAAATCATACTTTCGCTTGTTCAAAGAGCAACCGCACGGCGTTACGTCCCCCTAAGTCCCCGGAGTGATTTAGCTGATTACCGCGACAACGTCTCGTCGATGCTCGTTTTTAATTGTCCCGGCCCGGTAACACGAGACCACCGGCCTTATGATTTACAGACACTAAACGTCGTTTACACTCCGCTTTGGTGGACCAATATTAGACTATCGGACGGCGACAAGAGACATCGTCGCCCTTTAACGTTCGTTTCTTCCCTGCCCGGATATGATTTACGCGGCCTAAATCCGACTTGTTCGTTTTCCACCGATACCACGCCGATATTAGAGCGCGAGCTCGAAGAGGATCCGTCGACGGTTCACAGAATTCGAGGTTTCGTAGAACGTGACAGTTGTGGTCTTTACTCTGATCGAATGTTTCCGTGGGCGGCGCCGATACGATAAATTAAATTATAGAGCATATTTATTTGTTCCGATGGCGCAGCTCGAGTGGACTGTTCTTGGATTGCTATTATTAATTTTGAATGGTCCGTGGGTTTGATAAAATTATCAGCTTGGATGTCTATTATTTTTTAACGAGACGCAACATGGAATAGTTAGAGGATCGTAATAATTTAATAGGTAATCTTTAATTCATATTTATATGATTTATAACGTGAATATGTAGAATACGGAATGAGAATAAAATTCTTTCGTTGATTGATTTGAATATGAATATAGTTAAATTAAGTCTGGCATTCTATATTAATTAAAAAAAAATAAAGATATAAATCATAATAGTCTTGTAATGTTCTTATTGTTTGAGCAGACATAGTGCAACAAAAATGTGTTTTCGATCGATAGAAAATTGCAACGGAATATCGGAGAGGGTTAGATTTACTCTGTCCATCATCGCCAAGTTTCCCGGCGAGCCAAGCTCGTCCCGAAGAATTTACGATCGCCAGATTAATGTATTTTTACTTCGATTTCGCTGCCACCATCTTGATATAGGAGCATCCGTCGGTAAAATCTAATTTTAACCGAATTTTCATGGTTCACGCCGTCCACGCTCGCGCACGTCTGTCAAAGGGGATGATATTGTTTTCTTACCCGATTCTTTTAATAGTCAAAATATTTTCTCTGCCCGCCTCTGAGTCGAAAGTAACGAGCCCTTAACTCGGCCCCGTTTCTCCGCTTTGCTCGTTTTTAAACCGAAGCACGTTCGCTTGACAAATGAGTGGTTTGTCTCCGAAAGTTCGTCCATTTTACACGCCTCACGAGAATAGAACTGTCCCGAAAGAACTGTTGGACGAGAACGTTGCAAAATGTCACAAAATGAAGCAGCTGAAAACTGTAGAAAATTGGAGAGAATTTGAAAACATCGATGAAGCGATTATTGAAATAAAAAGCATATGTGTAATTTTTAATTTTGTCATGAACTAAATTTTTATTCGCTCGACACCTAATTTTTTATTTTCGCGTGAACTAATTTTTTATTCGCTCATGAGCTAATTTTTTATTTTCCCGTGAACTAATTTTTTATTCTCTCATGAACTAAATGTTTATTCTGCTATTAACTAGCTTCGTGCTCTCGTATAAACAGCCTTTCATATTCTCTTAAAAAATAACTTTTACCGCAAATAGGACATTGAAATGGCGAACGAGCGATCGCGCGATAAACAAAATGGCGGACGGCCGGGAACATTGAACCGCGGTACGCCGTTAATAGCGATTCTTCGAACATCGAATGCTCGTAATGTGGCCACGTGAGCCGCCGCGATGAACATACGGAAAGACGGCACACGGAATTGACTTTCGTGTCGATGTTACGGTGCCGTGCCGTAACCGTGCTCGTAAAATAACGAAATCAAAGACGGGGGATTTACGAGTTCTAAAATTGTTGGAAACTTTGCACCCCTACCGGTCGTTATAAATGTACGCTTGTATCGCGGCCGGTTCGAACTAAATATGGTCTCGTGCGGGTGGCTCTATCATCGAAGAAGGTTGCGTGCGGCTCTAGAAGGAAGCTAAACGAGAACACTGCAAACAAACAAGTCGCCGTATCAGTCCTATGAACTTTTGAAATACGAAAGAAATAAGTACTCTTTTATCGTTCCTGAAATCTTTCGCAGCCATTTTGTGTAATGAGCTCTAGCATTTATAGATAGTAGCTCTGCAGAATAACCCTCTGCGGAGGTTAAAGCAATGCGGATAAATTGAAAAAAGAGAAAAATATAATAAATACGTAATGTTCTTCTGTCCCTTGTTCAATATAAAATTAGTAATGATGTTTTATTTAAATTAGCAATTTCGTTTCTATTCGACACAAACTATAATAGAGCTACTTCATTGTATTAATTTTTAAATTTCTTTTCAGTTTTAATTTCTTTTGGCGTCTCGTGTTTACCTTAGCGAAAAGTACTAGACCTGTTAATATAATTTGTTAAAGTGTCTGTAGGAAATTATAAAAATTGTGTACAAGCTAATAATTAAAGGAGAGACGGAAATAAATAGATAAAGCCTGGAAAGTACAAAGAAAACGATTTCTCGCAAAGGGTTAACGAAAAAATAAAACAATGTACAGTCGACTGCATACGAATACCTTTCTACATACGACCGGCGATTATTAAATTCCTCTGGAAACGTGTTCGATACGTCGACGTGGCCACAACAAAAGGCACACTTCTATCCACATTCTATCGTGATCTATGCTCCTCCACGGTGGGCCGTTCTAAAAGCAACTCCGCGACGGGAACGAAAATACCAGTCGGTCGAAGCCGGCGTGTTCGCGATACTTTTTCTAGAACACCCTAATCGCCCCGACGGGGAAAGAAGTGGAAGCCGGCGAGGAGAGTGATCCGCGGGAGCAAATGGGGTACATGGAAGCGACCGGGGAATGTGTCGAAAGTGAATGTCGTTTCACCGGGAAATCTCGCGCGCGTCTATTTCCGTCGTGGTTGCCTCGCCACCCCCGTCCAAACACCACCACCACCACCACCACCACGCCACCGGGGCCCCCCCACGACACGTTGCAGCATAAGGACCCTCGTAAATATCATCCGATGCCTTTGGCCGCGGTTGTCGACGTCGGTCGTACTCCTTGGTGTATCTCCGCGGTGGAACAGCGACGGAACGCCCGCCATTATACCGATCGGGGCTGACGGGGGATAACTCGCTGAGAAACGCATAATTCCCGTGGCCGACCCAATGAGAATTATGACTGGTCGACGGGCGAAACACTGGCGGGGTTTGGCTCGAAATTCTGGCACCATCGCGATGTTTGATACACGGGACAAAAGTCAAAAATTCGACGCGCGAGGTCTGGAGAGCATCGCATTGTGAAATATTAATAATCGAATGAAGTTGCAACTGTCCATAGGTTTTATGAAGTGTTCCACTTTTTGGTTGAAATTCAAAAAAGATGTTAAGATATTTGATATTAATTTATATTATAGATTTGATTTGATATTAATTTATATTATAGATTTGATTTGATATTAATTTATATTATAGATTTGATTTGATATTAAGATACTTTAAACTGTTTCAATAGTTGAGTACTAGAAGACACTTATAAGAAGTTAATAATTGTATAAGGACATATAGAGGCTTCTTAAAAAGAATACCAAAACGTCACACGTTGAACTTTACATTAAAATCAATTTTATTTGCACGAGTTGGTTCGAAACGTAATTATTAAGATCTATCAATTGACGAACGAAAAAATATAATTTAATAATTATATTATATCAAAAAGAAGAACGTTTATAGAATGTCCCTAAAACTCCTTATTCAGATAATAAAGCCAACCATTCTGTTTTAGACGCTGCGAACAGGACTATAATTTCCAAAAGTAGGTAAGAACGACGATTACGCTGTCTCGTCTGACGAAACGAAACCTTCAACCTCTTCTTGCATCACAGGGATTCTCTGCGATCCGCCGCGCGAATCCATTAGCAGAAAAGTTCACTTTTCTGTCCGAGTAAATAGCATTCTATTTTTAGGATTCATTCTGATGTTTTAAAGGCTGATAATCCAACGAGAGTGACTAAACAGAGGATCAGCCGAGGTAAATATACATGGCCTAGTTCGTTAACGAACGTCCCTTTCCCCCCTACATCCGACTAATCAATAGATAGCATCTCCAATTAGAAATGAAATATCCCCGCGAATTAATCCACCCTATCATCCGGTTGCTACGCGTTTAGCCGGCGCGCGGCGAATTATTATGCTGTCGACGGGAATTTCCTAAGACGTGAAAGGTGACGGTAACCCTCCTCTCTGTCCACGTTTCCCGCTTACGAACCCGCTGAACGATTAACGCGGGCCGCATCCTCGGCGAGCCTCGCGTCTGCCGAAACGAGCGGAATGAAAGAAATCCTCTTTGAGCGGGGCTGGCCGAACGACCGGCGGGCGAGAAGGGCGGCAGCTACGCAAAGTGTTCCCGCGGACGATTACGCCTCCGATGTAATTTACTGCGGCACGGGAAAGCGGGCGCGCGGTCGTCTCGTAACCGGAGAACGGAGGGAAATCTGTGCGCGCGTCGCCCGTGGGATTAATATGCGAACTGTCCGAGAGACGGTCGTATCTTCGCGCGACGTTTGACACGTCTGTCGATTTATGCTCTCGACGGCCGAATGGAACCAGACGGGATCCGTGCAGTATCCGTGCCCATTTCTGTTACAATATTTGCCGTACACGCGGTGCGCGGGAAAAATATTCCGTCAAATATTTACGGTGCAGAAATATTTAAAAAAGACATCGGATCGATCCCTTCGCAGTTGCGCGGAAAATTGCGGGCCGACGGTTTCCGCGTGGAATTAGCCAAGTTCTTCTTTCATTCGTTTGTTGCTTTTATTTGGTTCTGTTTAGGGTTACGAGCACTTATTATTAACAATAATGTAAAAATTATTTTAAAACGCGATATATCAATTTCTAGCCGTGTCGCAGAATCTACATTCGAGCGTAAGGGTTATTAATAAATTTTACAGGAAAATCGGAATTACTTTACGAATAGCCTTAATAACGCTAATTCAATGTTTCATAAATTCCTACATTTATTTTAAAAAACGTTCACCAAACCCTTTGTTAGAATAACAAATGATCTATTTAAGGAAGAAATTATTACTGCTCTATTACTATGTATTAGATCATCAAGAGATATCTCGCCAGTTGACACAAAAGAGTTGAACGAGGATGAAACAATAGCTTGTTTAAAAATACAATCGTCCGGCTGCTCCTCCAATAATTTACTCTTCCACGCCGGTGTTCAAAGTGAAACGTTTATAGTACAATTACGGTAACTCACGGACTTTCCAAAATGATTACAACGTCTGGCTTGGCGTAAAGAAAAAGGCGAGCGGTGCGCGGCGTGCGGTCGCTCGGCACTAATTCCTCGAATTTGTGGCGGATCGGCGGGAAGAGGATCTGTCATTTATTGCGACGAACGGGTACCAGTTATTGCCAGGAAAATGTATCGGGTATCGTAAAGACTAGTTGGCCGATGGTCCGGCGGCGATCTTGAAATATAAATTTACCGCGGCACGGTGTCGCTACGCGGCGACGGTAGGACGCGCGATCCCCGCGTGCCGTTCCACGACCATTCTCCAACCCGTGTGCAAATCCGCAGGAAG
Organism: Augochlora pura; assembly: GCF_028453695.1. Taxonomy (NCBI): domain Eukaryota; kingdom Metazoa; phylum Arthropoda; class Insecta; order Hymenoptera; family Halictidae; genus Augochlora; species Augochlora pura. The sequence continues at coordinate 19,231,119 of NC_135777.1, read as the reverse complement.
TTGGAGCGCGTGGGTGTACGCGCAACACGGCCGGTCCCTGGCAACGATCCAGCGCGTGTTTCTAACGGTGGAAAGCGTCTAACGAGGAAACGGCGGGCTCGTTTCGATCTACCGACTCCGTGGATCTCGCTCGCCGATCGACGAATCGAGCCGCCGCGGAACGGAACTGTTCCCAGCGTTCGAAGCGGACAGTTATTCCGCCGAACCGTTGGTTTATTGTAAAATGTTCCATAATATTTGCTGTCTTCATTTCACGTTCACAATAAAGTTCGAATCGCTGTCCTGTCATCCTTCGAGCTTCTTCACTGCACTGCGTCGGACGATAAAATCGTTTTACGCAACAATGGCGGCCATGTGGCCCATGTAACGCCATTTTTATTATCTGTTAACGACAATTGGATTCGATTGGCTCTAACCATGAAACAGTAATAACAAGTTTTATGTTTACGGTCTGCGAAATCTCTACTTCAACATTTTGTCGTGTGATTCTTCTGCTGCTACGATTAACAATTTCTCAGGTAAAAAAGAAAATTTCTGTTCATCATATGTCCACGTTTGTTCCGACGCTTAAATGTCAATACTTATGATATACCTGTTTGTCGATTATAATGATTAAACCATGCGCCATTTAAAATTTGTCTTTTCAGAGGTACGTAACGCACGAATCATGCAGGCTCCACGCGTATCCGACGAAACTCGAGAGTTACTTAATATTTCGAAGGAGGAGAACAATGCTCCAGGCAGCCGAGAATAGACGAGGAAACACGAGATATGGTTGAATGGAATCAACACCGGCCACCGTTGTATCAACCGCACGCATACCAAGTTCTTGAGTGCTTTTCGGCATGCGGAATTCGTAAATATTTCGCTCACAAGCTAAAATAAAGCCTCTCGCGGAATGCATAGCGCCTTGTTCGCCTTGGTCGGCTGATTCATCGATTGTTATACGCGAAAACGAGCACTCTTTCCCTGGCGGATCTGTTTGGTTTACTTTGAAATTCTCCGGCGAACTCGAACACGATAATAAATCGCTCTATAAATACGTCGACGAAAGAAAAACGCGGCTTGATAATTAATTGGAGATTTCGTTGAATCCATTTGATCGATGCTAGATCGTTGTGTTTAGAGTGCTTAAAACTCCAATAAATATTAGGGATTTTTTGACTGAAACAAGAAAATTATTCCAACAGTGGTATGAGATATGCGCGATGGTATCTGTAAATCTGACGATTGCTAATTTGCTAGAAATAGAAAATCGAGAACACGCGGGGAAATGAGACCGTGAAGAATGTCTCGACGTCCGCCTTATTTCGCCTTCCGTTCTGTTAAATAAATTCCATTGAGATATACTTCCGGTTCCCGGCACTCATTAATTCAGTAAAGGGAGCAATTAAAACGCGGCATTTAGGAACGCGAGGAAACACCTCATTAACGAGACCGTTTCGGCGTTGAGCCGTTTCAAAAACGCTCGCGACAAGAACGACTCGAAAAAGAAACAAAATGCCGCGCGACGTAACGCGTGATAACGTATATTTGCATAAATTGCGAGAATAAATTTTCCCCCCAACCCCCCCCCCCCTTCCCCCGCCCGCTCCGGTGGCACTTCATCTTGGGAGCACGCGAACCAACGAGAGACGCGACTTCGCTGCAGGTACCTTGCGAGGAACCCTATCTCGTTTCGCGCTATTGTGTTCTTAACCGCGATTTAAATCGATCCCCGGAGACCTTATTCACTGTTCCCAAGCTATCCGGAAATTACGGCACCCTTAATAACACGAAGATACGTTTGATCGATACTTGCGGTTCGAATTGCTGTTCTACTTAATTCTTAGCAAGTTACCGCGCCCACGTGAACGCAGCGCGATAGATCCAGTCGGCGAGAATGGCACGCGATTCCGCCATTTTGTAATCAGCACGTTGGAAGAAGAGCCGAGATTCAGGTAAGAAAATTGGTAAATTGGTTTTCGCGTTATTAATATAACCGTGTTCACAAAATTACCGGACGATATAAAACAAAATATTAAAATTATTTATGAAGCTAATGATATTTTAGATCTCGTTATAAAAAATTCCCGTTTTGGAGGAACAAATTGTAATAATGTAGCCAATTGCGTAAACTACCTATTAAGTGGTAATATAATTAAGTAAAATATATTTTGTTGATAAATAAAATTAATATGTCAATGTCTAAATTTATTAATAATCTGATGAACGTTCGAGCCTGGAACATAATGCATAGTGGCGAGCCAACGAATTTTGAAAATTAACTGTACATCGAAGGATTACCGCCGATGATGGCGGCATAAAAAGGGGTGGGGGGAAAGGGAGGGAAAAAATCTGCTTGCGAACAATACCGCTGCATTGTCCAAGACAGAGCGTGATCCGTGGGAAATTTCTAACATCTGAAAGCAATGTCGCGCTAAGTACTCCGCCATAAACCAAGGGCCGGGCGTTTATGGCAGAACAATGCAGCTAAATTCAACGAGTGCCGACCCCGTGCATCGGGACGGTCAGAAATACCGTTTTCCAAAGTGCAGTCGACAGGCCCATACCCGTAGCCATTCAAGACACAACGCGGTACCCCCCACCATAAACGACGGCTAGGTAATCCTCGACAACTGACGCGGACATTATTTATGACTCCAACGAGAAGACAAAGGAAGAAGTTCAATGGTAAAGAATAAGAAACTGCAGAAAATATTTAAAATAAAAAATGAATAAATATACTACTACATCCTTCATACACAAATACCTGACTCGAAATAAATAATTAATATTAAATACAATCATCGACATATTATCCAAGAAATGTATGACAAGTTGATTAAAAGTTACTCCATTTATTAAAATCCCAAACTCGATTAAAAATTCAGAACTAAAGTGAATCGTGATTATAACCTATATTTGAGTTGCAATAGATAATCGCGTCCTTCAATCATTACACTGCAGATCTTTATGCACATTTTAATTTCCGTGGACTTCCTCAAAAATTATTATAAGAAAAAATTACAATGTCAATTAAAAAATTTGATACGATAAAACAAAGATAGACATGTTCTTAAGAGTGTGTTGGTTAAAATATTCGCTGCCACTCTGAAACTATGCGAACGTTATAGGTAGACAAAGATCTGTAACCAAGCAATAGTAAAATCGTAAATTGCATTAATTATACATTACCTGACGTCTCCCACCATTCGTATTTCACGAGCCGTCCGAAGTCTAACCTTTGAAACATTCAAATGGCGGCCAGTTGACGCGGGACAAGCGCTCGTAACGCAGCTCCATCTGGGATCGTAGCTTCCGGTATCGAGCAGCAGTAGTATGGCAGTTGCGCGCAAAAGTCTGTTTATTTACGTGCTGTCGATGATTAATTGATCGGGGACCCGCGTTCACGAGCGATATCTGCTGAGCGACAATAGCAACAACGGGTTCGGTATGGTGCTCGCGTGACAGAGAGTCAAAAACACGGAAACAGAAAGCGCGGATATGTGGTGATCGTCGACGGACAATACGACTCTAGCTAGCTGTCGTCATTGTCGTTCTAACCTAATTTTCCTGCAACGTTCTACCATCGTTCTGGAATTTTCCGACGGACTGTCAACGTTTGTTTGCCAACAGTGATTCGGCACGATGCCATGTTCCCGCGAGTATTGAGCACAGAAACGTGTAAAACAGAGAGCATGGCTGACGAGGTGCTGCCGGCGAGTTTGGAGAAGCTCGAAATTGATCGACTCTCGACGAGCTGTCCCCAGTAAGTAATCCATTGCACAAACCATAACTCTCCGGCGTCACCTCTTCTCTCAGCGATCGTTCGAAGCGCTTGCTCTCTCGCAAAACGGTCTAGAAGCGCTCTATATATTTGATCGTAGCGGTTTTTGCGACTCAACCCCTTTTCGCGCGCGGTCAAGGTCTTCGATTAACGTTACCTCGTTTTGCTCAAATACGTGCCATCCGTCTTTTTCTCTCGCTCTCTCTCTTTCTTTCTCTCACTCTCTCACACTCTCGCTCGGTCTGTGTCTTTGTTTACATCGCGCGTGACTTCGATTTATCAGATGCTACAACCGTTTGCCAACGTGCATTTCAACGACGAACGTTCCATGGTGACGACGCTGCGAACCGACTACAGGGCTAACCGTGATCCGTAAGCGAATCGATATGTTTACATGCCAGCAGCGAGTTCGATAAAAACCGTTACGATACACCGTGAGTCGCGAGTCGTTCCTCTCGAATGATCGCGAGACCAGGGAAACGTCGAGATTTGCGATAGAAATCGTTCGATGTTCCGTGTGCACGGTGACGTGACAGTGTTATTTACTTTTCAACAGACGTTTAATCGATTAAACGTAGACCTGCACACCTACACGGGCATACATGCACACGGGCGCGTTCTAAACGCGAGTTTCCTTGGTTTCGCGTCATTGCATAAGCGACAAACTCGGCCGATATTTACCAATATTCGACCCAAGTCTGTGTGCTAGGAGTGATGAATCATCGTCGCATAATACCGAACGATTCTCTTACCACGATTCCGTTGACGCTGAATAAATATGTTTCCCGTTTAGTATTAGCCGTGATATCTGAACAGTGATATTACTTTTTGTTTATGTTTACCAAGACCGTTGTTCCGTAACGTGTGGCATTAATCATGTTTATTGTTCTCTGTTCTTACAGTATAACGACTGCTGACAAAACAAAATCACCGAACCCGTTTAGAAGTACAAAAAAAAGCATTGGATCTGATTGTAGTTACTTGTTTCAAAGGAGATCGATGCCCAGTAGGCCAAATTTAACCGAAGCCAGCCCTAGAGGCGTGAAAAGCACAACGAATTTCAAACCATCAAAGAATGAAAGAGTTCTCGATAAGAATAAGAATTCGATAATCAAAGACGCTGTATTAAAGTTAAACGATACTGGCACTACTTGTCTTAGTGATAGTCTAACGAGTGCGTTGTTTAAGAATATTTGTAAGTGTCGTGCCGCTTGGAAGAATAAGAGGGTCTTCGGCCAATGGTCTGTGGCGAGGGATTTTAAAACGCTGAACATCAGTCAGGAGAACAGGCAGGCTAAGGATGATACGAGTATCCAAGATAATTTCCAAGCGAGTAGTTTCGAACGGGCGCGTAGTAATACGATGCCCAGTTTGAAAAGTGAGCCTGGTCCTAGCAGAGCTAGTACTACCGCCCAGCCAGAGTCTACCAGCAGTACTACCGGACAACCTTCGAGTTCAAACACATGTTCTGTTCAAGCAAGAATGTCCCCACCTTCGTGTGATGTCACCATCGATGAACTTGCCAGTTACTTCGAAGAGTTTGTTCATATCCCAAAGAAAATGTCGCACATGGCAGAAATGATGTATATTTAATTGTAATGTACCGGATTTAACTGGCAGTTTTATTACACAGTTTTTCAAGGGACTAGCATTGCAGCAATCCTGCATGAGAAACGAGTCTAAATACTATATGTTTGCTACAAGAAAACCAATTCGATTTGGTACCTAAATTATACATAATACAAAAATCTCCAAAAAAAAACACACAACATAGGAACGACGAAAATGTGAGAAAAAGTGACTGCGTCCTTGTAGAAAGTATTAAAAAAAGAAACAAACGAACTTACTAAAATGATTCGATTTCGCAATCGTTTTAAAATGCGTGATAAAATAGAAAAAAGGCGCGAAGATAATAAAACAAAGTGTACCGATTTGTTTTCGTTTTCCAAAAAAAAAATCGTTTGTATTCGACTAATTACTCAGTTAATCTTTAACGAACAAAAAAGAAAAGTAAATTTAAATAATTTTTATTTACAAATTTTTGTATTACGAGAATGAGATATTGGTATTAGAATAAATTCCTTGAAATTAACTAGTTTTGTATCATTTAAGTTCTCCCAGTCTTCTGGCGCTGTTCCCGCGAAGGTCGTTTTGTCGAGGTCATCAACATCTTACACATTCGTATGATACATAATATATTTATCTGCATAGGCTTATGATACTTAATACAATGATACAAAGTAACCGTTTAAATTACTTAATGATAATAAGCTTTGGTACGTAAACAATGACGATATATTGATCCGTATTCTTCTTCTTTTTCTCATTTTTTGTTACTTTAGGTACGAGTGTGAACCATGTTGACGCGCTGTGTTACTGTGAGAAACCTTCGACGAAAGCCTAAAACTGCGTTAAAAAATATCCATCATCTATTTGGTGTGCGCATCACGTGACGACTGTTCGGTTTGTTCTTTCCTATCATCTCCAACGTCTGCATTTCCTTTTTTTTTCTTTCCACATTTTATTTTCAACATCTAATACGAACGGTATTTATTAGCAGTTTCTCCGGTACGACGAATTATTTCGTGGTAGCCCCGCGCAACACTCAAACTCTGTATCAAAACATGAGGTCTGTCGCTATATCACAGATTTAGTAAAATTTCATTTGAACGGAGCCACGACGAAACGAATTTCCAATTGGAAAAACAAGAAACGAGATTAGGTAAAGCACGAAATCGGACCGAAAAGGGTGAGAAACCGAATATACTTTGCCTCCGAGTCGAGAGACACAGTGTTTTTTTGGACAATAAAAAAGGATCGATCTCGCGATCTAGACGCTCAATTAAGTATGGATTGTTACTCGATGTACCTAACAATGGAAACGAAGCTGTGCCTAAATATACAAGTCACAATGCAATGATCGGTGTTGTTAATAATAAACCGTATAACGCATGCCAATAGAACCGAAAGTATCGTTCGCGAAACGCGCTACCATTTGGAAACGATACGGCTAATCGAACCAGTAAAAATAGTTACCCGATAATAGTACTAAAAATACAGTCGGAGTTATCGTAAAGCGCTACTTGGATCAATAATTGAGACGGTAAACATTTATAGACTACGAAACTTCCAGCCTGGGTTTTTATCATACTATAAACTTGGCATTGTAAGAGGTGTGCAAAGTATTGAACTCGTTCTCGCCATGTCGATAACTCTATTATCCTTTATTAATTCTCACGAACTGCGTCGAACAGTATCCAACGTCTTACGTAAAATTACGCTTAGTATCGGATAAATATCGCCACCTGCGAGTGCTGATTAGAAAAAAAGAACGGTTCTTGTAGTTCAAGATCAATAATTTGCATACCTTGGTGCATTAGGATGGTCGAACAGCATCGAAGAAAAAGTAATAGCGTTACATACTTGCGCAAACCAGCGTATTTAAATATACTTTGGACTACCGGACGCATTACGATGATACCATTAGCAACAGGTTCTTTCGTCATCGAAACATCTTCAGCATTCGAAACGCAGCGTCTCTCGACGAAGAATTCGATTTCGATTTTTGAAGAACACGCTGAGAGCCTAGAAATATTTTATTCCTCTCCCGCGAAATAAAAAACTGTTCTTGTTCGAATACGATAGAAATTGTGCCCGCCAAAGGTTTGTATTCAAATATCGACGAACAGACAATAATTCAACAGGCACGTGCAATGTAAAATTTACAACAGTTTTTTTTTTTTATCTTCTACTAACGCCGTACTCTCGGTGGAAGAGATACAATGCGGTCGTAAAATCGATCCGGTAACTACGGCTCTCATGTTTCAGCGGTTTGTACGAGGAAATGAACGGCTGAATAACACGTAGTCGAAACATTTCATTTTCTTGAGGATTATCATCGTCAGTACTAGTGAAAGAACGAATTTTACGACCGCGCGGTATCGTTTCCAGCGATCGCAGTAAAATCAGCGGATTCGAAAACATTGTGGAAAATTTGTGTCAGGTATAGTCGTCGAATACATTCGAATACAGCTGTTTTTTTTTTCTGTCTCTTCTAAACGATATCAGTCTCTAGGTCCAGTGGAAAAGGCCACATGATGCCCTAACCAGTTATAATATTTAAATATACCACTCTCTTACGTTTTGCTCGGGTGAAATGATCTATGGGGACAGTGACACTCGATACAGAGAAACGAAATGAAACGATACTTTCCGGCCACCCGGATGGGTGGACAACACCTGGTCAAGTCGAACGGGGGAGCGACTTCGACGTTCGGTCTACCGAACCTATAGCGACAACATGATCAGTTTAGCGAGAAACTTCGAAGAGTGACCGTTCTCCGTGCGAGAAACACAACAACATTTTGATCGGTATAAAACGCTCATTAGAAAAAGTTTCTTCTTTTTTTTTTACTGGACGTAATACAGCTACTCTCTAAACACTACGTAAACATGAGCTTTTCCACGTGCACTCACCGCGTCGTACTATATAGAATAAATTAGTCAACTCACACAACGAAGGTATGGCGTTCGCCCTGCTAATCAAAGTAGAAAACATTATATTATATATTTATATATATGTATGTCGGTATACTATATATAATATATTTATATTTATATATGTATAAAGGTTGCAATATAATGTCGTGTTCGCGACGAGTCCCGGTGAACGTAAGCCGTTTAAATGTATCAACACTGACATCGATGTACCTTGGGACGTTTCGATCGGAACTACGCGGTAGGACACGAAGAGGTTGCTCGCGGTGTTTTCTTATCAAGAGATAATATATATCCGGCCACAGAAAACGTTTCCATCGATCATAAAATGCAATGTTCGAACAATTTTATCCTACCATCTAATAACCAGTTTTTATCGAACATTGGTTCTATTTTATATTCCATCTTTTTTTTAACACGAATATTTTTTATTGCTTAACGTTAAAAGATAGTTCAAAGAATCTTGACCTCGAGCAACCACCTCCCATCTCTGTTCACAGGACATTCACACTAGTCAGGCTTGCCAGGTGCGCACTGCTTGATAAACGCGATCAGGTGAGAACGATGGATCCTTCTATTGAGCAATGTTTTACGGGTCGTTCGAGGAGCGCGACATTTTATTGCTGATCTCTTACTGTCACGGCAAGATGCGCGTGAAAAAATGAAAATAATACCGCACAGACACTGTTAACAATTCAATACACACGCGTAATCTCTCTCATTTTACACGCGCGTACACTCATACTCACGTACATGCACACACACTCTAATCCCTATCGCGCCGCCATTCTTCCAGTCACTCGCGCTTAATCAATTGTTTTTTCTTTTCTTATTCGTTTAAACGTTAATATCTAAAGTGTCATAATGGCTCATCGTGTAATTTATTTTCTTCATCTCGTGACAATATTTCAATATTACGCCTAGGGACTTTACGTCTAACGATACGTTCCGCGGATGGGGCGACCATGACGACAACAATGTTTATCCTCGGAATCGAAACTGGGATCGAGATCGACGATAGAAAAAGAAAGATTCGCACGATTGCGCGTTTCACACTCCGAGGAGACCTTATTTCTCTTTTTTTTTCTTTTCTTTTCACGTTTTCTCTCGTCTCCCTGCTCGTTTTACATTTACTTCGCGGCCTACCGCCTAGACACTACCCTAATTACCTGTCGTTTTCCTTGCGTGTTCAGTAGAAAAATTTACATTTTCCCCAAACACTTTGTACGAGCAACGTCGATGACTGAAACCGTTCTTTATCTTTTCTCGAGAACTTCACCTTCGAAACACAGACGAGAAACGACAGCTTCGACTTGTATGCGTTCTTTTGCAGGCTTCGATCACAGTATAAAATAATAATACGTATATTACAGAAACGTATCGTCGTGGCGGTGCTCTCGAATCGTGCGTTTCCGATACACCGTTCACAGAACAAAAGTACACCGAATAGAACAGCTTTGCTTTACTGTTTTCTTTTTTTATTTTTTTTGCCATCTTTTCCGGTTCTTCTTTTTCATTTTCGTTTGCTTGTTCATCATCTACGTAGAAAACGTATCAATCTTTCGTATAAAATATTGTTCTACGCGACGGCGCGTCGTTCGAAAAACTAAACGATAAGGTCGCTGCTACTTTCTACATTATTACCGTAGAACGTGATTGTGTTCTATCGCCCATTTGTGCGTCCGATGGGACCGTTCGCAATTGGGACCTTCGAGTACCCTCGAGGATCGTGTTACGATTGAAAGAGGAACGGAAACACGGTGCGATTTTTCTTGTTTTTTTTTTTAGTTTGGGGAGAGGGGGTGGGGGAATCGTAGGAAAGGTCGATATTCACGACCGATACGAGATCAACGAGAACGCTCCACCTTTTTGCGCTGCGATCGTACATCGACGGACTAATTATTACATCGGTTACATCTTTCTACCATTTAAAGACTCTACCCTCTAGAAACACGCTTCTCTCTCTCGCCTCGTACGATTATCGGTACCATGCCGCCGACTATACTTTCTCGGCCCCTCGAAAAATTGTGAAAATGCTTATTTAAGTATCTCGAACGACGAACGATTTTCGTTTAAACCTTACATAGATACTGGATACAGGTAGCGATTCTATTAATCTTATTATCAGTCGTCTGACTCTGGTACATCAGTCGGCAGTTATTTACGATTGGTCGCACAGTTTTCGGGAGCCTTCGATTGCGAAAGGCATTGGATCATTTCATTCCCACGTTCTGTTAGTTTCCTCCTTTATTTTATTTTTATTTTTACTTGTTTTTTGGTTCGATTATAACGTTAGTTCCATGGCACACCACGATCTCAACGCCGTTTAGAGATGCTCGCGCGCGACGTTCAATTTGAAATACAAGTCCCCGAAATCGAAAGAAAAGAACGGTCCGAAGAACACTTGGTACATATTATACTCGGGAACACCATGGAGAGATAGTTTGGCAGCGCTTGTCGCAACGATTGCTTCGAGAAAAATCTGGTAACGTTTAGAAAAATTCCTTCTGCCGCCAATTTGTCGTATTTCTCATTTGGACAGTGTTCTTTCTCGTTTCAGCACGATTGTACGCACTCTGTCATTTCTGTTCGTTTTTTGTTTCTGTTTCTTCTTTTTCTGTTTTTTTTCTCTTTTTTGGAACACGGAGAGCGTTTCTCCTCGGTGAGGCTGTGTTTAGCAGTAAATACCATAAAACTCCATGGCACAGTTAATGTGCGCTGGGTGGAAATGACCGTGCGGCATCAGGTGACTCGGCATGTGAGCTGTGTATCAGTCCATTGGCGGCTCGAGATACGGTATTTCGCTAGTGACGTTAAATGACTCGAAATAGTGATTCAGGAACTCGAACGTGGGCCGCTTCTCGGGGCTGGCGTCCCAGCATTGCAACATCAATCGATAAATGCTGTCCGGCAGCGGGTGATTCAATGGTTTCGGCATTCGGTAGCCCTTGTTTATCTGCTCTATTACCTCGCGACCTTGCATACCTGGAAAGCAAACCCAAAACGGTCGTTAGTTCACAACTTAATGGTATAATGGATGGCTTATGGCGGAGGACTTCCTAATCCTCCATTTGCTTTGCATTAGTCTCCAAGAGGGCAATAACTTTTCCGGACTAACATTAGAAATAACTGTAAACTTTTTTTAGACACCGTACAGTCATCAATTTATCATGCAGACCTATAGTAAATTTGCTAGGCATATTCATCTTGTGGCATAGAATCTTTCTATATTATAAATAATTTATCTTATTAATATCAATTTTACGAGTAAACTAAGTTCTATATTAATATTTTAAAAACTGTGAAGAAATATGTTCTACATAAATCATTTACTAACTGAAGAAGTTAAGTTGCTCTGCAAGTATTACGAAGTTGTTTTATAAAAATAACAAGAATTTATTTTCGTCATATTTTTGATAGTATAGGCTTGTACAATGAAATTCCACAAAGATTCCGAACGATGCTTACCAGGATAAGGAACTTGGCCATAAGTGAACAGCTCCATCAGAAGTATGCCGTAAGACCAGACGTCGCTCTTGATGCTGAATCTGCCGTAGACGATTGCCTCCGGAGCTGTCCACCTGACAGGGAATCTGCTACCTTGCTTTGGACAGTACTCGTCGTCCTCGATCGCCCTGGCTAGACCAAAGTCGCAGATCTTAGCCTTGTTTTTCTCCCCTATCAGCACGTTCCTCGCTGCCAGGTCTCTGTGTATCAACTGCTTGCTCTCCAGATGCTCCATGCCGGAAGCCACCTGCGCCGCTATGTAGATCAGGTCCTCGAATTGCATGTACTTGCCGTCGCCCGTCCTCAGGAAGTCGAGCAGGCTGCCGTTGCACATGTACTCCTGCACGATGTAGATCGGTTCTTCCTTCGAGCAGATTGCGTACAAAGCCACTAGGTGTCTATGCCGGAATTGCTTCATGATCGCCGCCTCCTGGAGGAATGCTTCCGTAGACATGGTCCCGGGTCGCAACGTTTTCACAGCTACTTCGATCTTGTTCCTCCACTTGCCGTAGTAGACCTCGCCGAAGTTGCCGTGGCCCAGTTTGCGGATCAGCTGGATCTCGTTCCTGTTGATCTCCCACTTGTCGCGCAGCTCCGGGCCGAGATCCCACATGTCCGGTTGCGGCTTCGGACACGGCTTCGAGAGCACATGGCAAAGACCCAACGCGTTTTCTGGAAGATCATTGAAATTAGGACAACGTCACGGCTGATCCTTTTAACGAGATTTGCTCCTTTGTAGTAACGAAGTACCAAGAGTCTTAAACTTAACGATGCAAGAGCTGCTAGAACGAAGTAGAGGGATGAAAAATTTAATTATACCGAATGGGGCTAGAGGTGACGATTACTTGTATCAGATCTGAATAGCAATTGCTGTGTCCATGATTTAACGTCTGAATGGACCACCGCCGTCTCTGGAGATTAATAGGGCGACAGAAACGGGCTCGGTGTTAGGATCGATGCCAGTGGTAGCTAAGACTCGTGATAAATATTATTGGGCTCCGAATAGAATGCTCCTGAGGGATACAATAGGGCGACGGAAACGGTTTATTGATTCGCAGCTCTGCCGCCGTGCAAACATATGTCAAGCCAGTAAATTGCCTCCGGGATGAAAGAGACAGCGATGTTTTGCACCTTTTTAGATTCAATTTTACTGGATAATATTATCCTAAGGTATAAACGAGCTGCGATTATAATAGGTGAAAAGAAGAATATCCGCGACGTTGTTGGCGAAGTTAATCGATTATGGATTGCAATTAGGTCAATTGGCTAGTCTCCTATCTTCGTTACTACAATGGAGGAAATGTCATCAGGTGGACGACTTACTGCTGTACGCCATAACGAGGGCCGGCAACGTGGGGAATGTCTGGTTGGTGGCGATAAAGAAGCCTCCATTGTCCAGGGGTTTAATTTTATAGTGTTTCACGTGATGGCCCCTTCCCTCCTCCCAGTCCTTCACGGAGAGACTGTAGCCTCTGGGATTGTGCTCGCTGGGTCTGACCAGGAAGGTTCCCCGCGGATTTTCGTCGACCAGCAGCAGCTTGCCAGCTTCCTTCCGCGAGACATTCTCGAAGAACCAGCTGCGAACAAAGTTTTTTTCGTTTACCGATCTGCGACAACGAACTGGACAGAACCGTGCGTAATCGTTGCAAAACTGAGTGGGGTGCTCACTCTTCGCTCTCCACCGAACGCTCGACGGCGACGAAGTTCCACGGAATCAGGCCCTCTTGTAAAGTTGTCAAGTGCAAAACTTTCCACCAGTCGGGCTCCGAGTCGTCCAACACTTCCATACGGTCGCCCTTCACGAAGCTGACGTCGGTGCTCTCGCGCGCGGTGTAATTGTACAGAGCCACCACGATCTTGTTTGCCCTCTGCGAATGCGCTGTTTCAAGAAACGAACCAATTTACACCCGTGGGTCCGGCACCGAGGGCCGGCCGCCGGTCTTAGGCGACCGACCGAATCCTAATTTCGCTGCGTTGCTACTGGTTACTATCGCGCTCGTTCCGCGGCCGCTGAATCCGACCCTTTGCAAATCCCTCGCGCGGCCGCGAAACTCGCCGAGCCGACGATCTAAGCCTTTAGCTTATGCGGGGACCAACTCATGGCGACGAGACGATCTTTCGGAACACTGTTTCGGAAGGCTTCAAAGTATAGTTCAAGCCATTTGTTGCTGTACGTCTTTGAAGGATGGGAAAATTATTTTAAGAGGCGTTATTATTGAGGGGGTGACCAATTGCTGTGTCTTTGGTTCGATTTTAATCGACTATGTATTTATCGAGTAAGACGTATTGCATTCTTCTTTATTTTACTTTTCAATTAAACAATTTAGTACCTCTCATTCGATAAAGTTAATTATGCTCAAAATCGAACGCCATTACTCTAAAGGTCTGCAAATGGTACCTTGATTAATTGAACCAATCAGGAACCAACAAAAGCGATCATTATTGATTTGGTTAAAAGAAAATCGATCGTTTCAACTAACCGCATGAGTTGGCCCGCGCAAGTTCGTGAAACATAAAATCTCTCGTGAGCGACGATATCCGTCAAGCTTGTAAGGCGAATTATAATAAGTTGAACTGAATAATATAGTCTATGCTACGAAATAAAAGAAAATAACATAAAATACACACATGCAGGCATAACGACAGGCGAGCTTGTTTTACGGGGTTGATGCGGAATCTGTAGCTTACAAGGTGTCGGCCTCTGCCGGATGATATCCGCTCTCGCCTGTACACCCCTCTGATTAGGGTCGGCAGTGTACCGGTCCAAGGAGCCTCCATTGCTGTGTTTCGAGCTTATCCCCGTGTCCGCCTTCTTGTAACCTGAACGAATATAATCGAATCATTTCATTCGAAGAATCACAGGCAAGCGATTCTTCCACCCTTTATCATCACAAACTCGGACGAGCGGGCGAACCGAGCTTGTTACCCTAAATAAAATCATGCTTCTATGTCCGCGCAGGGTTCACAATAGCTACGCGAAAAACTCTCCCCCGAAGAGGAACCAAAGAAAGTTCCCGAAAAAAAGAGATCAAGGCAACCTCTGGCCTAGCCTTTGTACAAGAAATTAGGTCGACCCTGGCTTCCTGCGAAACAGGTCCATTCTTCAACCCTTTTCCGCTGCAGGTAAGTCCACAATAGCCACCCGGAACTTTCTCAAGAACATTCAAAGCGATACGAAGAAGTCCCAAAAAGAAATCAAGAGGCGCGGAAAGATTCGGGTCAACTTTGCTACCCGGCATAACACGGTCCTACTTCAGTGCTCTCTTCCCTGCTCGGTCTCCTCTTACACGTGACTACTGTACACCGTTACATTTCTTACAGTGAAACGTCATTTACCGATTTCAATTTCTAGAATTTATCGGCAGGCGATTTTTTATGCAAACGTTTCTAGGAATGACGCGATTAAATCTTATATGATATAAAGTAACTGTGTTTCTCAATTAGCAAAGGAAAAATGTTTTTACGGCGTGCTTTCTTCGTTTCTAAAATAAAATGATCGATGTGTCCTTTCTTTATACCGTTTTTAAGATATGAATAATAAATTTCTAGAAACGATCTATTGTTTTCTATCTTGTTTAACCCCTTGCACTATCGCTCCTTTTATGCTGTGACGATTAGCCCTTATTTGTACTTAATATTTTTAATAATAGGGCCAGACGATTTTTGTTTCCTGTATTGTCTTTATTTACCTTCGTTTCTATACTTTGACAACGGAAGAATTTATTTTTACTTCGATAGAAAAATAATTAATAGAAATTAATTAACGAGTCCGACTCGTTATTGTAGTGCAATGGGTTAAAGTAGAATGAGCGGCCAAAGGAAAATTTCGAAAAGTGGTCGAACGAAGATCGAGGTGCGGGGATACGAAAAAATGTGGGTTATCTCTTGCACGCCGAACAAAAACGTGCGCCGCCGATCCCCGGCCCCGTCTCGCTAGGAACCAGATCCTCGTCGGCCACTCGAAACTTTCCCAAAAGGATACTTAAAGCCCGAGCGTAAGTTGCAAAAGAAAACTTTATCGCTGGAACAGCGGCTAGATGGAAGTTCCGGGGGTGGGGAGGCTGCCGGAAGAAGTTTCGGGAGGGGAGGGTGTACTTACCGAGGGGCTGTGACTCTTGCCGCTTGCTGCAACACTTGCCCATCTTGGATGCGGTGGCACTGATGGTTCCCCTTGCGATCCTGATTCTACGCGGCTTCTATACTGGCGCGAGCACCGAGGGAAGTCTCCATGCTCGTGAACCCAAGGTCGAACGGCGGCGGAGGCTTCCGCTGCAATTTTTCGGATCACTTTCTTCTCTCCATCGCGTGTTTATTGATTCGCGCGCGCACCTGCAAGGTGAACCAGAAGCGTCAGACAGCGGCCGGCTACCACCGGGCGAACGGCCTTATCCAGGCCGGTCGCAGGATGCGTAGTCGTAATTCACGGTTGCGGATAGACGATCGTTCAGCCGTGGAAAATAACCCGGCTCGATAACGTTTCCGACCGTGACGCCATCGTTATTACGATCCGCGGTGTCCTTTTTTCTTTTTTTTCTCGCGATAATTGCCCGTTGCGCGCGACTTGCCGCGAACTGAAATTCTCTGTCGTCGCCCGTTTCTGGAGGTGTACCAGTGATCGAATGGAGGTCAAATTACGGGGGTCTGGATCATCGGCGAAACGAGAATGTACTTCATAAATACGTGTCTAATTAATTATTTTGTGCTACTTGAGTTCCTTGGTTGCCGAATCTATTGTATGTAGATACGTTCGAAGATGGCGAATGAATTTTGCTATATTATTTGCGACTTGCTAAAATCACCAATTAAATTTATTTTCATTTAATTTCCATTCGCATTTATGTTCTTTACATAAATATCAGACATATTAAACATTGTTTATCTAAATTATATTAAAGTAAAGTAAACTAATAGCTGATTTTCTATCTTAGTTTCTCTAATATGTTGTAAGCGATGCAAAAGCGTTCTTAATGTCTTACAATCGTTCCGCTGTTTCGTACTCCGCCTACATATTTCTCTCACAAAAATCCGCAGTCTGATAACAATGGTCACAGTGCTTTCAATTCGACGGCAGAGTTTCCTAAAATGTCCGGGGAAAGGAATTGCCTGTTGAGTCACCGCGGTTGGTTAAAAATCGTAACGCATTTCGGTCCCGTCGCTTTCAGCCCCGACGAAATAAAAAGGGGATTGGTATACGGCCACGGAGGTCGCGCAAAGCCTCATAATTATGCGCGATGTAATGGTGTGTCATAGACGACAGGAAGCGTCGCCGCGCGCGCGCGCGCTACCAAATGAACCCTCCTCGAGGCACTAGACGCGCGCGTTCTAAGTTTATTTATTCTGGCTGCTCCGCGGTTCCGTGCGCGCCACCGGGACGATTGCATCTGTCGAAGAACGAATAGTTTCCCTCCGGTTAGGGGAACAACGTCTCTCCGCGTTTCTTGTGTTTGGATAGGCCAAACAGGAGGGGGGATGGGGGATCGAGAGCAACGCGGAAAATCGTGGCTGCCCCCGGGCCTCGCATTGTCGCACGCGATCTATCCGCACGCGATCCATTTGCATTTTCATAAAATCGTGTGTGCCCGTTTATCTCGGCCGGGTTACACTTTTTATTAATTGTCCAATTTCTGGCGCGCTCGTCGACGGATCTCTCCATCGTCTGCGTCGTTCCACGTGCTTTTTTTTGTAGTCGTTTCTAACCGCGGACGAGATTAAAAAGTTTTATTGCACGAGAATAATGCGATCTTACGTTAAACTAACGAATAATGTAATTGTTTGCAACGTTATATAATTTTATCGAAAATTGTTACTCGGTATTAGCCATCACAATTAATTAAACGATCCATCGAGTGCTTTTATTCGTTCGATTTCATCCGTGTGCTATTTTTATATTTGTACGTTCATCCCTCATAAGGCTACCTCTTGAACTTCGAATAATATTCGCACGAACTCGAAAAGCCCTTCCATCTTCTCGAAGATGGAAATGCGCTCGACTTTTATTTTTTCCTTAAACTGCGAAGCGTTCGATTTCCTTCGGTTCGCGTCGTCGCGCGCCGTATTTCTTTAGAATCTCAAATAAAAATAAGTGGATGGGACTGCAACCCTTTCCGACGTATAATTTATTTATAGAACAAAAAGTAGTGAAACGCGATGCGGCTCATGAATTGCAAAGTGGATAGAATTTTAAAGATCGGGAGGATTAAATACTTGTCCATTCGAGAAGAGTGAACCGCTTTCGAAGCCGGGAAGAGCGAACGAGATAGAGAGACAGAGAGAGAAAGAGAGAGAAAGAGAGAGAGAAGCAGCGATAGATACAGACTGAGAGAGAGAGAGAGAGAGAGAGAGAGAGAGAGAGAGGGGGGTCAAGAGTACGGCACGGAATAAATTAGCCCGGACAAAGCCAGAAAAATGTCTGAATGAAAGTGTTCTAAGAATCGGCGTCGTTAGTCGTCGGGACGTTCACTCTAATTTAGCATGTTACTCGGAAACACCGGCCACATGCCTGATTTGTCTCGCGCCGAAACGGGACGCGCGCGACCCCCGGCAAAGAAGACGCACGCGGCAGAGAGAAAAAAAGAGGAGCGTCGCGAGGGACGTTCCGACGCGGACGTCGCCTTAAGTCTTCTTTAAATACAGCGTGATCGATGATCCTGCGGGGGCGGCTCGTAGTCTCATGAAATTGTTCGGGATATTAGCTTCGGCTGCGAAAGTTCGGTCGTTTTTCGTCCCGCGAAAGCGTTCAGCTTAATCTTAGTCAGTGACAACATCCGTTATCCTCCCTGATTGCGCTCCTCGGATTGTTCTTGCACGATTCCCTTTATTTCGCCAATTCGAAACTTGGAACATTTGCAGGAACCTGTTCAACACTTTTAGCGTGTAAAAAAATTGACGAATCGTTTATCGACTTGGGAGTGACGTATTTAAGTATTTGTGTCGACTGTGGGAGGTTTAAATGAATTTCAAAATCATCAATGTATTATCTTGAATTTATTGAGATCGATAATTAAATTTCTTTCTCGCTATTTTTTCTTAAAATTGATGTGGACTATTTTTATTTTTAATCTGGTTAGGTCTGTACCGTGGACCATTATGGATAATGTAAAATGTTTGCATCGATTGTATAAGGCAGGTATTTAATATAAATGCTTTCTTGGATAGTCTTAATAATTTGGAAATAATGTAACAATATTTCTAAATTCTTCTCATATCTCTACTGTTTTATATTTCTTTTAATTAATATAGTAATACAGCAGCGACGATTAAACTACAGAAAATTCTGCTAAGATGGTAAGGGACGTTCCATTAAGGATAATGGGTAGTCTATGGATTTTCATGACTAATAAAAATTATCTGTGGTAATTCAGGAACATAGGAAATAAAAATAGTTTCTTACAATCCTTAACAATGCCGCAGAGTATAATACAACAGTGATTTTTAATTTTCCGACTTTCATTACGTTTTCTAACAATCCTCCTCGAATGCTTCCACGATCTCTAATGTTTTCTTGTCAGAAATGCATAATATTTGCAGTTTCGCGATAAGAAGTCT
The DNA here is from genome assembly GCF_028453695.1 of Augochlora pura. Lineage (NCBI taxonomy): Eukaryota > Metazoa > Arthropoda > Insecta > Hymenoptera > Halictidae > Augochlora > Augochlora pura. The sequence continues at coordinate 19,211,801 of NC_135777.1, read as the reverse complement.
ATGTTCAATAATAAATATTCCCAGACGACCCAGTTTCAGCGACGGAAACAACGTAGATAGTAACGCAAGAAAATGCGCGGGGCCGAAGCGGCGCGCTGCTGTAATAGGGAAACTATGTAAATGGAAGTTGATAAAAGCTCGTCAGGTAATTCCCGGGGAAAAGGATCGATCGTGGAATGGTCCCGGGCAGCCATTCCGATCACCAGGGAACTTTCGCAATTACAGAAAGACACGAGAGCGCAGAGCGGGGACGACGTCCGCCGATAACAGCGTCAACTTTCGAAAAACAGTGTGCCGGCTCGGATCCAATTCGTCGCCGGTTCTAAATATTTACGAGGTCGTCGGACGGTTCCGCGAGGAGTTCTGCGACACGGCTGAGCGATGTTTCTGAGACTGGTCGGGGCCCGTGTGTGTTTAATATCCCCCCCCCCCCCTCCCCCTCCCTCCGGCCTCTGTGAAGTTAGCGCGTCTCCGGGTGCCGCGATTTTCGTGGCGCGCGCGTGACGACGGCCTTTCGTGGCGGTGAAACGCGGACCGGGGGGAGGGGGGCCCCCGATGGCTGGTAAACAAATTACGGACAACTCGGGAAAACCCGGTTGTCGCCTGAATGGAATATCGGGGAACAATGAGGCGGCATTTCAATTTTCACGGTGAAACGGAATTAACCACGGTCGAGGGAAGGGTCTCTCGGTCCCGTGTCATAAATTCAACCTCTCCCGTGCCTCGGTGAAATTATTTCACCGAGTTGACTCCGTTTAGTTCCAAAGAATCGCGCGCAGTTTCTTATACCAATCGGAGAAATTTAAGGGCCGTTCGCGGCGAGATACGAATTAATTAAGATCCAACGCGGATAATTTTATTTCACGGTTTCTCCGGCGGTCGCGGAGATATTGGATGGGTTTGGTCGTGGCCTTCGTACGCCCATTGTTCCCGCAAATGGAGTTCGAAAACCGCGTCGATGAATTTCAAATGAAGTATTCGCGAACAGGGACACTTAATATCGGCCCGGTGCTTAATCTTCCCGCACGCTCGACCGCGCAATTTCTCGCGCTGTAATTCAGGATGTGGTTCTCGCCGATATTTCCCGTTAATAAGGGAAGACCGTCGCAATTGCTTCCCGCCGCGAAAGTCACGTTTCCGCTTGTGCGTATCGAACACGCGTTTTTCGCGGCGTCGCGCTGTCCGCAATCAAATCGTCGCCGGAAATTGCGTCCTTTTTTATGTCGCTGCATAGGCGAGACTTCTGTCCTAACCTCTCCCATGCTCTATTTTCTGTTTTTGCTTAGGCCAAATGGCTCGTACCTGCACCGTCGCGCTTTAATGGTACGTATTTCTTTCATACGATGGATTACGCATAAAAATAGGTCGAATTCATTGGTTTAATTGCCTTCATTATTGGTCTTGCAGTAGAAATAAGTAAAAGTGTAGATAGTAAAATGTAGATTGTTGAGATTAAATCTACGCTACCGGTCAAAATAGTTGAAAAGTTTCTAATATTGTACAGGCTCTTTCATAAGGAACTGTCGAATGAAATTCTTAATTCAAGCTAACAATATAATAAAAATGACGAAAAATTATTTAACATTGTCACGAAGCAACAGGTGCTAGTAATAACAAGAATATGTGCTGTTAATACAATAACAATAAAAATAAAATAATTTGAAGCAATTATAAGTAATAGAAGCTGTGAAAGATATATTTCTCACGCAGAAAGTTTTAGTAGTCTAAAAATAAAATAATAAAAGTCCCAGATTTTTCTGTGCTGTCTAATTTATCCAATATTAATTTTGATCATAAAAATATAAAATTCATAGTCTGCTTATAATTTTGCCTGTAACTCAGAGCCAAAACGAGCGATATGCCCATCTGCCCATGAAAATAAGACATTATGGACGACGAGGCATCCCCAACAACATTCAGCGCAAGAGTCGCCTAAATTGCTCCCCCCCTAAACAAGAATCACTGTCAAACAGCGTGCCAGCGCATTCAAGTACCCTTATATAAGTAACATAAATCCCACGAAGCTCGTTCAAACCTATCAAACATCTCCATTCCCATCGAAATTTCCAGCGACCCTCCGGTACAGCAGTCGCCCACATGATGCTAGCCCCTCGTCACCGGACATTCTCGTCGGACAATGGAGAGGGGTAGCCATAAAAGGGTGTCCCATCCCCGAAACGTTCGGTAAAACTCGTAGAAAGAGGACGTTTCCCTAAATCAGAAGACGCCAGCATCCCGCATCCGCGACGCGGGATGGAAAAGTTTTTAATTAAACAGCCCGCGGGCTTGTCTCGAATATTCGAACGGTATATAACAACGTCGACGGAGCGAGAGACGGTGGTCGATTTGGATGTGGCCCCGGCCCGGCCAGCCACGGACGGCCAACCCCATGGAATCCTCTAGCGATGGCAGTGAAAGGTCGGGTCCGTTTTATGGCTTCAGTTCCGCGTTTCCAACTATTGCCCTGCGGACTTTCGTGCGACCGCAAGTTTCGCAGCGGTGGATAGAAGTGTATTTCTAGTCAAGAGTACTAACAGATTATGTAATTTCTTAAGCGTCTTTATTACTTTATAATTTTTTTCAATTACGAGATTTGTGTACTTTTCGTTTTATATGTATATTTTAATTTTTAACTGTTCTTATTTTGTCGTTTCTGAGGTACTTATTTTTGTGTGTTTTAAAATCTGTAATTGTCTTGTGCATTGTACTTTAAATAGTCTTCAAAACGGATTTGCTATATTTTCTGTTACACGATTATTTTAAATGTCTTTATTGCCTTGTATTTATTTTACTCATGTCGATCAAGAGTGTGTATTATCCACGGTACTCGTACATAATAATTAATACATTCTACTAGCGTCATATTGTTTAGATTAAGAAATTAGAAAATCTATAACACTCCCTATTCTATCTCATAAGTGCTACTTAAAAAAGAATCCTGTAGAGTTCATCGAACAAGGAATAAACTCTGTACATTAGCAATTAACAGTTTGCGGAAATTATTAATTAGATTGTTAAATAAATTGCCCAACCATATTGTCTCTTTAAAAGAGAACGCGTGGGACGGAAAGTGCCGTAAAAGTCGGTGGATAATGAGGGTAAAGCGGTGATTGCGACCAGCTCCCATCGCTAGTATTCGCCCAGGACGAACCGTCGCCATCAGGATGATACCTTCCCGCGTCTCTGTGTCGGCGGGGGAGCCGGGTCGGCGGTGTCGGCACACGCACGAAAATCACACGCACAGCCGCCGCGAGCGGAGACGGTCGATATCCCACGGTGGTCCGTATATACTCCGCTATCTGATGGTGCTTTTATGCGACGAACAATGGCGAAGGTTTCGTGGCACGGTGGACAAAGACGAATTAAAATTTTCGTCCCGACGCACTTTCCCGCCACTTTAGAAGGAGCCGCGCGCGCGCGTCCGTCGCCCGCGTCCCACAATGCGGCCAGGATTAACACGGGGGCGAGGACCCGACGGTGGGACGACCGCGGATAGGCTTCTTCGCTGCGTGATCTCCCGGCCTCGGGGAAAGGAGCGTTTAACGGGACCCGTCGAGGAGTTTTTCCCGGTGAAAAAAAAAGCCGCCGAACAATGCCCGCATTAAACGGCCCTGCTTATCGGTTCGCCGATTGAAACCTTTTGCCCCCGTCGATCCTTGGCCGTCTGGGCTAGGTTATGGTGTCACCGGTAGCGATCCTCGCCCGTGATGTTAATGCGACTGCTTTTTGTGAACGGATGAGTTATGGGAAACCGGGCGGGTTTCCTCGGGGACCGCCTCCGGGGATACATATTTTCCGTCGATATCGCGATTCAGGGGAAGACGGGTCTAAGCGTATTGTTAGACGCCGAGCGTTGCTCATTCGATAGTATTAAATATTTATTTTACTATTTTCTTCACTGTTCATTGAAACCTCTTCGTCATCGGTAATTTCACGAGACAGAAATATTTGCCGAATTTTATGTGTACTATTCTAGTAGATGATTCGGTGTAGTGAATTGGAAAACACAGGGAGAAAACGTATACTTCAACTCCGATTCTTGTAAGAATTATCTAAGAAGATATTTGAATAATAGAATAGTTATATAGTTAAATTTTTAAATTAAATCATTGTTGTTTTATACGATAAATAATATTGTCTGCTGGTCATCGTGGGTCGATTTTTATGCATGTACGACGTGCATAGATAATAAAGAATTCAGGTATCATAGGCTGAGTTAATTGAGATTCAACTGTACGATATCCACATCCCTTGAGAATATTAAAAAACGAAATAGCATTGAAGAAGAAACTTTCAAGTTGACAGAGTCCAAAACCCCAAAAGCAAGGAAAAGTTCTAAAACTGAACCTGAAAAACTGCTTCAGAAAAAAATCCTTCAGACTCGGGTTTCGAATTTTATGCATTTACGAGAAAACTAACAAACCGAATATCCGACATTAGAAACCCACGTGCGTTCAGTATAACGAAAGATCCTTCTTACAACGAACATCGATCGATCGTGCGCTAATGTCTCTGAACTCGCCGCGGAGGACAGGTATCTTTCCCTTCGCCTCGAGTCGCGCACGAGAAAGGCGATACATTATGCAACAATTAATTATCGTTCAGCTCCTGCCGTGTCGCTCGTGATTCATCGCGAACAATGACAGAATGGGGACTTTCAGAGCTGATAGAGCGCATTAATCAATACAGCAATAAAAGAGCGGAGAGGGCTTAGCACGCGAGCGCGCCGCGCCGCGTGTGTGCCTGCCTGGCCGGGCGCGCGTGCAGCCCGACGAAACAAAGGGAAAGTCGAATCCGGCCAACGGCGGAAAGCGCTCCTACGGCAGTAAGGACGACGTAATATTTTCCTACGAATTTCAGCCGGTACCGGATTTACAAGTTCCACGGTTGAAAACCGAGAGCCGTACGGGGGGGCCCATCGCTCCGGCTATTTTTATTTGTCACACACTTGCCGGACCGTAACTGGGTTTCCGTTAGCGACCGACATTCTAATGGACACGCGACTACATTATTTGCCCGGGCACGATTCATCATCGTGTAATCGTGTTTCGTGCGCGGCACCGAGCACCGCCGATTCGTTTGTGTACCGTATCGGTGCCGAGGGGAAATTCACGGTGCACACACACGGATATATATGTGCGCATAGGTACAATATACACGCATACATATACGCACGCATACGTAGGAGACGTATGCAGGAGGCAGGCTGCGTACGGCCCTGCGACGCAATAATGTCCGATCGACTCCCCTCGCGCCCCTTCGAGAGCACTGTGAAGCACCGCTGCTGTAGAGAGCAAGAGTGCAAGAGGGTGGCGCGGGCGTAGACCCGAAATCACGGGGCTCGCTATACCCATATCCGGCAAAGACGATGGCCGAGGGCTGGAATAAGCCCTACAAATCTGCGGGGTTGCCTGGTCGAGCGAGAGCGAGCCGAGCCAGCGCGTCGCGATAAAACCGCCTGGATTATTCCCAGATATTTTGTCCTCCGTTCGGGAAACCGGTGATAAACGATCGGACGCTTAACTATCGGGAGCTAGGATTCTCCACTGTTTCATTGTTTGGGAGCGCCCGCCCTCGCAAGAACAAGCCGTTATTATTTTGGTTAGTCGTTGAATCTGCGACGTGATTTGTGTGTCGGACGGCCGGTTTCGTTCGGCTCGCGTTCTCTTTGCTTGAGTATTCAATGGTTACGCGGAATTAAGGACAGTATGGAAATGGTTCCGTAACGGGTAGACCGCGGATTTTTATGCGGCGAAAAAACTATCTGTGTTAACTGCGCAGCGGCTACGTACGAATTCATTTTTCTCGTTAAGAAGTTTAACGAGTCGATGGGAATGCAATGGTGTTCGTGGGCTCTTTAAATGTCCTTTACTGTTTCGCGTTTAAGCTATTTATTTTTCTCACGAATGCATCGAATCTGCAGTCTAGCAATGAGATTGTAGAAATTAATTTGTTTGTATGTAAGAATATATAATACTAATATCGTTAACATTAAATCTGCAATACCAGTTAAAATGAATGTGTTAACAACTTTTGTTTTAGAATCGGTAAAATTACGAAAACTACTTCATGGGAATGACTGAATAAATTAATGCAAGCGCAGATAAAAGTGGCGAAATTTATCATTAAATTTCATATTGTCATTTTTATTATAACATGTTAATTTAGCGTTAATTATTTTTTAAAGCACTGTTCATACGAAATAAGATATTGTAAAATATTAATGACAGGAATGATGCAAAAATGTGAACACATCGACGTGATTTCTTGTATGAATGTAAAATGAAAATTCTATTGAAAAGTACATTGTTATTAAACTGTTCAACGCTTTTTCGCAGTGGAAATTTGGTAAATATAAAAGAGCACATTTTGTTAGCAAGAGGGCTTTCCTACCGATGAAGTGTATTAATCGAATTCAATAAATCGCGATTTAATAAAACCATGGACACTTCTTGCGCACTAATCTAATTCAAACAAATGCTGATATTATGATTGCTGATAAGATAAGTGGAATTTCCAATTCGCGATAAAGGCTACTATGTAGGTGTCAGGGATTGACCGGCCGCATTTCATACTGGTACCCGGATCTTTCCTTTTCAATCGTATCTCGCTTCGAACTTGTAATATTGTAATTAATTATGATAATTCGTGTTTACAGTCATCATCTTTTAAAATTTATTTTCTTTACTTGAAGATTTCTTCAGGTCGCAACGAGGTAAATAGGCTATTATAAGGCGCTAAATTAAAGCGCCTTTAATGAAATGTCCTTAAGACATTCGCGACCGCTGACGCGAATACATTTTAAATTCTATTCCTGGTTGCCGCTGACGCGAATTCACGTCATTTGGAATTCTATTAAAGTAAGTGTGGCAAATATACCAATAAAAAAATTTTTTCATTTTAATAAATAAATAATTGTGACATTGATATTTCAAAACATATTTTATTATTTTTATCATTGCTTTAAGGGTACAAGTTTGCAGCTACCAGCTTTAAAATTTAATTATTTTCGCCACTACTCATTATTAAAAAAGATTTGCCGGCCGCAAATTTATTAATTGCAATCGATACAGGCGTTCTCCTGGACTTTAATAGACAAAGATCAGCGAATCTTTACGATAAAGTAATCCACGTTACCTCGAGAATAGAACACGAGGCACAATTACAATTGCTCAATATCGTTATCGCCGACAGAAATTGTTCACTCGCATGGAAAACCATGAATCAAATATTTCTTGCCGATATTGCGAGGGAGAATTCGATGGAGACCATCGCTTCATCGTCTCCTAAAAAGCTGGGG